>NC_042986.1:45151493-45168993 GCF_901001165.1 Salmo trutta
AGACAAGATCTATTCAGTACAGAGAGAGGACTACAGAGGAACAGAGAGACAAGATCTATTCAGTACAGAGAGAGGACTACAGAGAGACAAGATCTATTCAGTACAGAGAGAGGACTACAGAGAGACAAGATCTATTCAGTACAGAGAGAGGACTACAGAGGAACAGAGAGACAAGATCTATTCAGTACAGAGAGAGGACTACAGAGAGACAAGATCTATTCAGTACAGAGAGAGGACTACAGAGAGACAAGATCTATTCAGTACAGAGAGAGGACTACAGAGGAACAGAGAGACAAGATCTATTCAGTACAGAGAGAGGACTACAGAGAGACAATATCTATTCAGTACAGAAAGAGGACTATAGAGAGACAAGATCTATTCAGTACAGAGAGAGGACTACAGAGAAACAGAGAGACAAGATCTATTCAGTACAGAGAGAGGACTACAGAGAGACAATATCTATTCAGTACAGAGAGAGGACTACAGAGAGACAAGATCTATTCAGTACAGAGAGAGGACTACAGAGGAACAGAGAGACAAGATCTACGCAGTACAGAGAGAGAACTATAGAGGAACAGAGAGACAAGATCTATTCAGTACAGAGAGATGACTACAGAGGAACAGAGAGACAATATCTACTACAGAGTACTACAGAGGAACAGAGAGACAATATCTATTCAGTACAGAGAGAGGACTACAGAGGAACAGAGAGACAATATCTATTCAGTACAGAGAGAGGACTACAGAGAGACAAGATCTATTCAGTACAGAGAGAGGACTACAGAGAGACAAGATCTATTCAGTACAGAGAGAGGACTACAGAGGAACAGAGAGACAAGATCTATTCAGTACAGAGAGAGGACTATAGAGAGACAATATCTATTCAGTACAGAGAGAGGACTACAGAGAGACAATATCTATTCAGTACAGAGAGAGGACTACAGAGAGACAATATCTATTCAGTACAGAGAGAGGACTACAGAGAGACAAGATCTATTCAGTACAGAGAGAGGACTACAGAGAGACAAGATCTATTCAGTACAGAGAGACAACTACAGAGGAACAGAGAGACAATATCTATTCAGTACAGAGAGATGACTACAGAGGAACAGAGAGACAATATCTATTCAGTACAGAGAGAGGACTACAGAGAGACAATATCTATTCAGTACAGAGAGAGGACTACAGAGGAACAGAGAGACAAGATCTATTCAGTACAGAGGACTACAGAGGACTACAGAGACAATACAGGAGCTGCTCTCCTGGTACAATGCCGCCCCCTGCCAGCCACAGTAGGAAACAGCTGGACCTGGGAGAGTCTAAAAAGCCCCCATAACAACTCTGTATGAAAACCTTCCAAATATAATTTGTGTCCATTTTTCCTTGATCGTTTTCATCTGTCCTACATACTTAAAGTGGCGTGTTGGTAAAATAATGTCCAAACGCAGTAGTTGTTGCTAACAGTGTCATCAGACAGTTTGGAGTAGTAGATCAAATCAAATCAAAGTTTATTTGTCACGTGCACCGAATACAACAGGTTACAGTGAAATGCTTACTTACAGGCTCTAACCAATAGTGTGAAAAAAAGGTGTGTGTATGTGTGTGTGTGTGTGTGTGTGTGTGTAGGTAAGTAAAGAAATAAAACAACAGTAAAAATACATTTGAAAATAAGAGTAGAGAGGCTACATACAGACACCGGTTAGTCAGGCTTATTGAGGTAGTATGTACATGTAGATATGGTTAAAGTGACTATGCATATATGATGAACAGAGAGTAGCAGCAGCGTAAAAGAGGAGTTGGCGGGTGGTGGGACACAATGCAGATAGCCCGGTTAGCCAATGTGCGGGAGCACTGGTTGCTCAGGACAATTGAGGTAGTATGTACATGAATGTATAGTTAAAGTGACTATGCATATAAGATAAAGAGAGAGTAGTAGGGGTGGCGGGGGGAGGGCACACAATGCAAATAGTCCGGGTAACCATTTGGTTACCTGTTCAGGAGGTGACGCAACCGGTCAGGATGCTCTCGATGGTGCAGCTGTAGAACCTTTTGAGGATCTCAGGACCCATGCCAAATCTTTTTAGTTTCCTGAGGGGGAATAGGCTTTGTCGTGCCCTCTTCACGACTGTCTTGGTGTGTTTGGACCATTCTAATTTGTTGGTGATGTGGACACCAAGGAATTTGAAGCTCTCAACCTGCTCCACTACAGCCCCGTCGATGAGAATGGGGGCGTGCTCGGTGCTCCTTTTCCTGTAATCCACAATCATCTCCTTAGTCTTGATCACGTTGAGGGATAGGTTGTTATTCTGTCACCACCCAGCCAGGTCTCTGACCTCCCTATATGCTGTCTCGTCGTTGTCGGTGATCAGGCCTACCACTGTTGTGTCGTCAGCAAACTTAATGATGGTGTTGGAGTCGTGCCTGGCCATGCAGTCGTGGGTGAACAGGGAGTACAGGAGGGGACTGAGCACGCACCCCTGGGGAGGTCTGTAGTCATTTAGGCAGGTTGCCTTTGTGTTCTTGGGCACAGGGACTATGCTGGTCTGCTTGAAGCATGTTGGTATTACAGACTCAATCAGGTACATGTTGAAAATGTCAGTGAAGACACCTGCCAGTTGGTCAGCACATGCCCGGAGCACACATCCTGGTAATCCGTCTGGCCCCGCAGCCTTGTGAATGTTGACCTGTTTAAAGGTCTTACTCATGTCGACTACGGAGAGCGTGATCACACAGTTGTCCGGAACAGCTGATGCTCTCATGCATGCCTCAGTGTTGCTTGCCTCGAAGCGAGCATAGAAGTGATTTAGCTCGTCTGGTAGGCTCATGTCACTGGGCGGCTCACGGCTGTGCTTCCCTTTGTAGCCTGTAATAGTTTCCAAGCCCTGCCACATCTGACGAGTGTCGGAGCCGGTGTAGTATGATTCAATCTTAGCCCTGTATTGACGCTTTGCCTGTTTGATGGTTCGTTGCAGGGCATAGCAGGATTTCTTGTAAGCTTCCGGTTTAGAATCCTGCACCTTGAAAGCGGCAGCTCTACCCTTTAGCTCGGTGCGA
Source organism: Salmo trutta (assembly GCF_901001165.1). Taxonomy (NCBI): domain Eukaryota; kingdom Metazoa; phylum Chordata; class Actinopteri; order Salmoniformes; family Salmonidae; genus Salmo; species Salmo trutta. The sequence goes on from NC_042986.1 coordinate 45,154,548, forward strand.
ATGTTGCCTGTAATCCATGGCTTCTGGTTGGGGTATGTACACACAGTCCGGAACCAGGGGAGACGGCCCACTCTCCGGAACCAGGGGAGACGGCCCACTGTCCGGAACCAGGGGAGACGGCTCACTGTCCAGAACCAGGGGAGACGGCCCACTGTCTGGAACCAGGGGAGACGGCCCACTGTCCGGAATCAGGGGAGATGGCCCACTGTCCGGAACCAGGGGAGACGGCCCACTGTCCGGAACCAGGGGAGACGGCCCACTGTCCGGAACCAGGGGAGACGGCCCACTGTCCGGAACCAGGGGAGACGGCCCACTGTCCGGAACCAGGGGAGACGGCCCAATGTCCGGAACTGGGTGAGTCGGCTACCAGTCCAGAGCCGCCCGCCAGTCCGGAGCCGCCAGAGCCGCCCACCAGTCCAGAGCCGCCCGCCAGTCCGGAGCCGCCGGAGCCACCCACCAGTCCGGAGCCGCCCGCCAGTCCGGAGCCGCCAGAGCCGCCCGCCAGTCCAGAGCCGCCCGCCAGTCCAGAGCCACCTAAGGGGGCGAAGCCTAGGGTGGAGCGGAGTCCACGTCCCGAACCTAAGCCACCTCCAGTATAGGTGGGTTGGGGCGGGGGGGTGTAGCACTAGTGCCGTCGTTGACGGCAGCCACCCTCCCTTCCCTCCCTTTTTGTTTAGGGGGTATTTGGGTTTTGTTTTGTGGTTGTTGTTTTGGGGGGATTTTGGTTTTTCTTTTTAGGTGCATTCCGGGGTCTGCACCTTTAGGGGGGGTACTGTCACGTCCTGACCAGCAGAGGGAGTAATTGTATTATATTTGGTCAGGACGTGGCAGAGGGGTATTTGTTTCATATGGTTCAGGTTGTGTGTGTTATTTAAGGGGTGTTTGATTTATGTAGTCTGGGGTTTAAGTTTTGTTCTAGTGTTGGTTTATCTAGTTGTTCTGTTTCTTTATTAGTCTGTGTGGCTCCCGATCAGGAACAGCTGTATGTCGTTGTACCTGATTGGGAGTCATATATTAGGTGTGTGTTTTTCACTTGGGTTTGTGGGTTGTTGTTTTAGCACTGCTTTATGTTAGCCTGCTAACTGTTCCTGTCGGTCTATTGTTTCTTGTTTTTTTGTGTTCATTTTATTCTATTAAATAGAAAGATAAGCATTCACATCCCGTCTGCATTTTGGTCATCCATTCACCACAACAACCGTTACAGATCTAGAATTTTTTGCCCTCTGGTTGCAACTTTAACATGTTGATAGAGATTTGGTATAACTGATTTAAGTTTCCCTGCATTAAAGTCTCTGGCCACTAGCAGCGTCGCCTCTGGGTGAGTGGTTTCCTGTGGAGGAAACCACTACAAGTCCAACTTGTAGCTACAGATTGTACGCCAGATCATGTAATATAACCAAAGATTTTTGGTGTCCATTTCTGGTTTTTACAGGAACAGCGCCATAGATTTTTCAACTAACATGTTCTTGCCGATACTTTCTTCCTTCTCGATTTGGGAAAAGTATCTTCGAAATGTCAATATCCAGTTGCAGGTGGTTCTACAAAAAAAACACAGACATTTCAGAAATATATTAAATCCATGTTTTGTATCGAGTGAGATATGGAAGGGCTGGTCGTTCAGAATCGAGGCGCAACTATGGGGCAAAACAGACGGGTTGGCTTAGACTGTGGACAACATGTAAACTCTCATTTTCAATGTTTATTGAAAACATAAATACATTTGCACAATGAGCTCTCTCAAAAAAACATCCTTGCAGTTGTTGGTTAGCTAGCTATTTTTGATCAGTAAGAACAGAACAGGCCAGGCTCAGGGTTGGAAAATCTGTTGTTGGTTAGCTAGCTATTTCTTATCAGTAAGAACAGAACAGGGTTGGAAAATCTGTTGCGGTGTGTAATGCAGCTTACCATCCCAGCAGCTAGAAACTTAGCTCTGGGCTTCTCTGCACTTCGTAGCCTATAGCCTATAGGCTATGGATCATTTCATTGAGACCACACTATAATATACTACGGCACTTTATATTTCCGCCCAGCGGAGAATCAGAGACGAGGGCCAGCATTGGGCACACATCGATATATAATATAACATTTACATTTTACATTTAAGTCATTTAGCAGACGCTCTTATCCAGAGCGACTTACAAATTGGTGCATTCACCTTATGATATCCAGTGGAACAACCACTTTACAATAGTGCATCTAAATCTTTTGGGGGAGGGTTAGAAGGATTACTTTATCCTATCCTAGGTATTCCTTAAAGAGGTGGGGTTTCAGGTGTCTCCGGAAGGTGGTGATTGACTCCGCTGTCCTGGTGTCGTTTAGATCTGTCCCTTACGTTTGTGTTTAGTATCAGGGATGCTACAAGTATTTTTAATTTTATTTATTTCACCTTTATTTAACCAGATAGACCAGTTGAGAACAAGTTCTCATTTACAACTGCGAGCTGGCCAAGATAAAGCAAAGCAGTGTGACAAAAACAACAAAAAGTTACACATGGGATAAACAAACGTACAGTCAATAACACAATAGAACAAATCTGTATACAGTGTGTGCAAATGAGTAAGGAGGTAAGGCAATAAATAGGCCATAGTGGAGGAGTAATTACAATTTAGCAATTTACACAGGGGTGATATATGTGCAGATGAGGATGTGCAAGTAGAAATACTGGTGTGCAAAAGAGCAGAAAAGTCAATAAAAACAATATGGGGATGAGGTAGGTAGATTGGGTGGGCTATTTACAGATGGCCTATGTATAGCTGCAGCGATCGGTTAGCTGCTCAGATAGCTGATGTTTAAAGTCAGTGAGGGAGATATAAGACTCCAGCTTCAGTGATTTTTGCAATTCGTTCCAGTCATTGGCAGCAGAGAACTGGAAGGAAAGGCAGCCAAAGGAGGTGTTGGCTTTGGGGGTGACCAGTGAGATATACCTGCTGGAGCGCGTGCTACGGGTGGGTGTTGCTATGGTGACCAGTGAGCTGAGATAAGGCAAGGCTTTACCTAGCAGAGACTTGTAGATGACCTGTAGCCAGTGGGTCTGGCAACAAATATGTAGCGAGGGCCAGCCAACGAGAGCGTACAGGTCGCAGTGGTGGGTAGTATATGGGGTTTTGGTGACAAAACGGATGGCACTGTGATAGACTGCATCCAATTTGCTGAGTTGAGTGTTGGAGGCTATTTTGTAAACGACATCACCGAAGTCGAGGATCGGTAGGATGGTCAGTTTTACAAGGGTATGTTTGGCAGCATGAGTGAAGGATGCTTTGTTGCGACATAGGAAGCCGATTCTAGATTTAACTTTGGATTGGAGATGCTTAATGTGAGTCTGGAAGGAGAGTTTACAGTCTAGCCAGACACCTAGGTATTCTGTTATTTGTCCCCTCCTGTGAAAATGGTACATAGCAGCTTCTAAAATGCAAAATATCTCCGGTTTTCTCTGTCGTCACTAACAAATACAAAAGAAATAAAATAACACCATCATCACCAGGGCCCCCTTGTGGCCCCCCCCCCCCCCTAAATGTGGAGTATGAAATAATTTTCACATAATTCATTTTTGCTATCGTTCTTTTTTTTACATCCGTTATTAGAGGCAACGCGGAACACTAATGATTATGAGCAAGAAAACGATATGATAACAATAACGTCTAACGTAACTGGCCCCTCTAACAGTGTAACTGGCCCCAGCTTGGCCCCCTAAGTTGAAATGGTCTAGAACCGCCACTGGTCCTCCTCTACCACCTCATCTCATCCCAAACTCTGTGATCCTCCTCTTGCCCTTCCATGTTCTCAGTAAAACCAAAGATTTCTATAACTAAGATAGACCAAAGCCCGACGTTTCAAACGGGAACAAATGAGTCATAGTGGGCAGAGCCAAGCAAGAGCTAGCGAGATATTATTGGCGCGTTCTAGCATATAGTTTCTTATTTCTGTGAGGGCACACCTACTTTGCTTAATCGATGAGAAGATTTAGCAGAATATCGGCCAAAATCCATCTTCTCCCACTGCTTGCCACTGGGTTTCTTCTCAATGCGAAGTTTGGTAGTGAGTGGAAACGCCATGCGTATGTTTCACATTTATACATCTGGTGAAATATCTGTGTCATTGTTCTATCTGCGGTAAAACCACAGACACAAGAGGATAACCCAGACACATCACAGTGGTTATAAAGTTGTAGTATCCCTTCAGAACATTTTCTCACCAACAAATATGTTAGTGAGAGGAAGACCAGTCGCAGGTAGTGGGAGAACATGGAACTTGCTGAAACTGGGCCGATATTCTGCCAATTTTCTCATTGATGAAACATATGATCTCAGTGTTCTGTTCCCAAAACAAGAATCTCTTACGAATACAGTGCACGAAGTTTTAGAGACTTGACGCTTTGCTAAAGTAAAAAAAAAAAAAAAAAATCGGAGTGCAAGGTGGAATTGAGTTTGTGCACACTCGCACTTCACAGAGGAGGCGATCCTTAACGGAACTATGCAAATAAATAATATAATGCGCCAATATTTATATTGTATTTGTATTTATTATGGATCCCCATTAGCCGCTTGCAAAGCTTGGCTTTGCCCACCTCCTTGCTTGTTCTGCCGACTATGCTTAATTTGCTCCTACTGTAAACGACAGAGATGAACGATATGGGTTATTAATAAATGTCTTTGGTAAAACTACTCTTCCCAGGATGCTCCACGGTTGGCTAGTTGTTGTGGAGGAAATTTTACAGCCAAAATATTAAATAAAACATTTACGATTACTAACCATAGTTCACGTGTGATTACAAAAGTGCTTACCCAAATCAAAAAATAAAAGTGTTTTTACCATATATTTTCTCCACGGGAATGCACCCATATGACGCAGCGGAAGTCTGTCTGACTTCCTTTCCTCCATTCGGTGAGTACACGGTGACATCGTGGTCTCTGCCGCTCTTCTAAAAAATTATAGAAAAATAATGTATTTGTCCACTCTAGGACCCTAGCTACTTTCAATTCGTAATAAGTGTTTGTGCTTTTTTAACAGATCTTAGCCATGGGTCGCCGGCCAGCCCGATGGTGAGTGTTTTTGTCGCATGGTTTTAGCTCAGATAAAAGTCTGACTTTAGCTCAGATAAAATACAAAATGGCGGATGTGTCTGCACCATGTGCAGTAATTAACCAGCTAGCTACATTCGCAGGGTTGATGTCAAATGTATTTATATGCCGTAACGTCAATTTGTGTTGTCATTAAACTAGCTAGCTTGATGATATGTTACACACTGTCAGCGATGTCTACACCCCTGTCATTCACCTAGCTAACAGTAGCTAATGTAGCCAACTCGATCAGAAGGGTAACGCTGCTAATGGCATTAGGTAGCATAACTAGCCATTGCAACTTGTGGGTTGATCAACATACTTATTATGGAGTTTATTGGTGTATTACATCGATCTGTGACTATTGGTACACATTACACAGCGTTGTGAGGTTTTTACTGTACAGAATAAAGATACGTAAATTTCTAAACATCCTTTATCTCATCGACATACATATTTAGCAGATGGGGTGTAGAGAAATGCTTGCTAGCTCCAACTGTGCCGTAATATATAACAATACACACATCTAAAATAATGGAATGTAGAAAGAGTTAAACGAGCTGTGTGTATACAGGAAACTTCCTGGTCCTTATCCACTTATCGCTACAGAGAGACAGATACAGGACGAGAAACTGCTTAGACACTTACACTTACTAAGTCGCTCTGGTTAAGTGTCTGCTAAGTTACTAAAAATGTAAATAAAAATGGAGGCAAGCTGGGATAACGTTTTTTTTATGCTAGAAATAGAGGAAAGAGGATAGTTTTTATATGAACCTGTCTCCCAGGCCAGTGAGTGCTATCCTGAAGGGTTGGGGCAGATGTGTAGTGTAGATACAGTATTCAGTCCCCTTCACTTTTTCCAGATATTGTTACACTACAGCCTTGTTCTAAAATGGGTTGAGGGAAAAAATATCTCAATCAACACACAATACCCCATAATGACAAAGAAAATGCTAATTTCTATTTTAAAAAATCTGTAAATTAATGACAAGCAGATACCTTATTTACAAGTATTCGTACCCTTTGCTATGGGACTCGAAATTGAGCTCAGGTGTATCCTGTTTCCATTGATCATCCTTGATGTTTCTACATCTTGATTGGAATCCACCTGTGGTAAATTCAATTGATTGGACTTGATTTGTAAAGGCACACACCTGTCTATATAAGGTCTCACAGTTGACAGTGCATGTCAGAGCAAAAACCAAGACATGAGTTCGAAGGAATTGTGGCCTCCATCATTCTTAAATGGAAGAAGTTTGGAGCCACCAAGACTTTCTAGAGCTGGCCGTCCGGCCAAACTGAGCAAATGGGGGAGAAGGGCCCATGTTCACTCTGACAGAGCTCTAGAGTTACTCTGTGGAGATGGGAGAACCTTCCAGAAGGACAACCATCTCTGCATCACTCCATCAATCAGGCCTTTATGGTAGAGTGGCCAGATGGAAGCCACTCCTCAGTAAAAGGCACATGACAGCCCGCTTGGAGTTTGTCAAAAGGCACCTAAAGGACTCGCAGACAATGAGACAAGATTCTCTGGTCTGATGAAACCAAGATTGAACTCTGCCCTGAATGCCAAGCGTCACGTCTGGGGGAAACCTGGCACCATCCCTAAGGTGAAGCATGGTGGTGGCAGAAGCATGCTGTGGGGATGTTTTTAAGTGGCAGTGACTGGGAGACTATTCAGGATCGAGTCAAAGATGAACGGACCGAGTACAGAGATCCTTGATGAAAACCTGCTCCTGAGCGCTCTGGACCTCAGACTGGGGTGAAGGTTCACCTTCCAACAGGACAATGACCCTAAGCACACAGCCAAGACAACGCAGGAGTGACTTCGCGACAAGTCTCTGAATGTCCTTGAGTGGCCCAGCCAGAGCCCGGACTTGAACCTGATCTAACATCTCTGGAGAGACCTGAAAATAGCTGTGCAGCAACGCTCCCCATCCAACCTGACAGAGCTTGAGGATCTGCAGAGAAGAATGGGAGAAACTCCCCAAATACAGGTGTGCCAAGCTTGTAGAGTCATACCCAATAAGACTTGAGGCTATAATTGCTGATAAAGGTGCTTCAACAAAGTACTGAGAAAGGGATCTGAGTACTTATGTCATATTTCAGTTTACATACATTTGTACATGTTTTTGCTTTGTCATTATGAGGGTATTGTGTGTAGATTGGGGGTGAACCATTTTAGAATAAGGTTGTAACCTAACAAAATGTGAAAGTCAAGGGGTCTGAATACTTTCCGAAGGCACTGTGTTTGTAAGGAGGGATGGGATGTGTACTACATCCATAATGTCTATCTGAAGAACACGTAGGATAGAATGGTGTGTGTGTCTATACACACAGCAATGGTTGAATAGGATGGCATTGACTAGAATATAGTGTATATACATATGAAGTGGGTAAAACAGTATGTAAACATTATAGTGACCAGTGATTCCATGTCTATGTACATAGAGCTGCAGCATCTAAGGTGCAGAGTTGAGTAACTGGGTGGAGGCTGGCTAGTGACCGGGACTAAGTGAATGGCAGGGTACTGGGTGGAGGCCGGGACTAAGTGAATGGCAGGGTACTGGGTGGAGGCCGGGACTAAGTGAATGGCAGGGTACTGGGTGGAGGCCGGGACTAAGTGAATGGCAGGGTACTGGGTGGAGGCCGGGACTAAGTGAATGGCAGGGTACTGGGTGGAGGCCGGGACTAAGTGAATGGCAGGGTACTGGGTGGAGGCCGGGACTAAGTGAATGGCAGGGTACTGGGTGGAGGCCGGGACTAAGTGAATGGCAGGGTACTGGGTGGAGGCCGGGACTAAGTGAATGGCAGGGTACTGGGTGGAGGCCGGGACTAAGTGAATGGCAGGGTACTGGGTGGAGGCCGGGACTAAGTGAATGGCAGGGTACTGGGTGGAGGCCGGGACTAAGTGAATGGCAGGGTACTGGGTGGAGGCCGGGACTAAGTGAATGGCAGGGTACTGGGTGGAGGCCGGGACTAAGTGAATGGCAGGGTACTGGGTGGAGGCCGGGACTAAGTGAATGGCAGGGTACTGGGTGGAGGCCGGGACTAAGTGAATGGCAGGGTACTGGGTGGAGGCCGGGACTAAGTGAATGGCAGGGTACTGGGTGGAGGCCGGGACTAAGTGAATGGCAGGGTACTGGGTGGAGGCCGGGACTAAGTGAATGGCAGGGTACTGGGTGGAGGCCGGGACTAAGTGAATGGCAGGGTACTGGGTGGAGGCCGGGACTAAGTGAATGGCAGGGTACTGGGTGGAGGCCGGGACTAAGTGAATGGCAGGGTACTGGGTGGAGGCCGGGACTAAGTGAATGGCAGGGTACTGGGTGGAGGCAGGGACTAAGTGAATGGCAGGGTACTGGGTGGAGGCAGGGACTAAGTGAATGGCAGGGTACTGGGTGGAGGCCGGGACTAAGTGAATGGCAGGGTACTGGGTGGAGGCAGGGACTAAGTTAATGGCAGGGTACTGGGTGGCGGACATCTGGTGATGGTTATTTAAGTCTGATGGCCTTGCGAGAGAAGCTGTTTTTAGTCTTGGTCACCCCTGTGTGGTTCTAGTGTGCAGTGGCTGCAGACTAGGGTTGGGGGATATTACCCATCTGATGATTGACCGCCGTCGTTAACGGTTACTATGTTGTGAAGTGATGGTCTGTGTAGTTTAACTTGACTGGAACCACACAGTGAAGAGCCAAGTGGCTTAGTCCTTCCTTTATAGCCTGCATAACCTCTTTCTATAAAAGTTAAACAATTTACAGAATGAAAGAGTAAAGTAGACTGAGTTAAGATTTTAATCAAAGCAGCCCAAAACGTTTCTTGATCCAGTCCATATAGCTGAAGCCCATTTTAATGTTTTTTTAATAGTGGACAATCCAGCGTGTTTTAAAAGCCCCATTTAGTCTTCGATCCGTTTGTTCTGAATGACTTCAGTTTTTATCCCTGCTGGCTTTCTCCCTCCTGCCTTGGTACTTCATGAACAATGAATTTATCTAACGGCTGAAGTTCAGTTTTATGTAACCTAAGATGTTGGTAGGCCTCAGGCAATCAGGTAGAACAAACAATAGAAACATGGACTAGTTTACCACAAACCTTAGTTGAGCAAAGATGAATCTAAAATAAGAGGCTCCCTCCTTGCTGTTGCGACCCAAACGGCCAAAAGCCAAATCCGACTAATTTAAAATGGCATATCAAAAACATTAAAGGAGTGTTTCACTAAATGTTAGCTGGTTCCTCATCTTGATTAGTCTGGGCCAGGAGAATCTAATCCATGGTTTGGTTTAAACAGTCACTACAAACTTCAGACACCACAAGTTATCAATCAAAGTGATGTGAGCATGTTTTTTTGTTGTCCAAATCACCTGAGTAACATTTCACTATATATGGAGTTGATTTCAGGTGATTTGGGCATTTTAATGATCACATCACTTCCGTTGTTATTTTGTGGTGGCTAAGGTCAGCTGAAGTTTAGTGGCTGTTTTAAAGAGCTGAACCATGGATTCGTTTCTCCTGGCCCATAGACTACTTTTATGCCGAGGAAACATCTAAAATCAAGTTGTAAAATACTCCTTTAAGACAAAGTTATGGACTTTCTTTGTAACACAGTTGGTAGATAATGGTGCTTGTAATACCAGGGTAGTGGTTTCAATTCCCGGGACCACCCATATGTAATGTATGCACGCATAAGTCGCTTTGTATAAAATACATGTATTATTAAATAGTGTTTTAATGTCCTAAAGTTTCAGCTTTCAAATGGGAACAGTTGAGTCTATAGGCGATTCTTTATCACAACTTTATTATCACAACTATTACAGGCAACAAGTGAAATGGAGCGAACAATATCAAGATGGAATGAAGTCAAAAGGGAACTTTGAGCTGAGCAAAGCTTATGAAGGAAATGGGTAGAGTTGGCCTATTTCCACAGCCTGTTGTGTATTTAACCTAGCAACAAGCCTGGGTCTAATAAGAGGAAGATTAAGCAAAAATGCAGATCATTCAGTAATTACCCTGTTCTGGGGACCGCGGAGTTGTGCTCTGTAGCCAGGCCCTTCATGATTTACAACCAATCACAGGACGCGCAGCCGGGCCCTTCATGATTTACAACCAATCACAGGACGCGCAGCCGGGCCCTTCATGATTTACAACCAATCACAGGACGTGCAGCCGGGCCCTTCATGATTTACAACCAATCACAGGACGCGCAGCCGGGCCCTTCATGATTTACAACCAATCACAGGACGCGCAGCCAGTGATGCTGTCTTGTGTCAACACCTTTCTTGCTGCAGAGAGGAATAGGCTATTAAATTATTATTTTAAATGTAGTGCGTTTACGCCAGCAGTCCTTTTTAGCAGCGTTTCTTGCATTTTACTTTTTGTTAGGTTGGCCAGTAGGGGGCGACACCTTTTCCATATCAATGTTTTATGGGTATTAAATCACGATTGGACAGAGGTTGACATCGCCCAACCCAGGTACTGAGGACAGCTGGTTGGTGCTGGCCCCTTTAAGGGACCTCGGGCAACATGCTGACTGGTTAGTTTTCCTTTACACACTAATAAACATGGCGGTCTCCGGAGAACCTCTGATCACTCCTACATGGTTAGCATTTCGTTGAATGTAAAAGTATCTGACAACCGCTTGACCAACCAAACTGTAGTAGTGCTACGGGCCGTTGCTGTAGCTAGCCGGTTAGCTACGGGCCGTTGCTGTAGCTAGCCGGTTAGCTACGGGCCGTTGCTGTAGCTAGCCGGTTAGCTACGGGCCGTTGCTGTAGCTAGTCGGTTGGTAATTGTTTGATTAAACCATCTGTCTCTCCCTCAGCTACCGCTACTGCAAGAACAAGCCCTACCCCAAGTCCCGTTTCTGTCGCGGTGTGCCTGGTAAGTTCTCTCCTTTACCTTGAGGTTATTCCCAATCAAACAAGCTAATTTCAGTTGGCCCAGAACAGAGCAGTTAGCTTTCAGTGTACATTTAGGGGCCAATGTCAATTGCATGCTAAATTGACTGCATCACTAGTCTTTGAGGTGTGTTGGAAGGCACCGAACTGTCTGTTCAAATGGCTCAGCTCAGACACCCATACATATGCCACCAGGGGTCTCTTCATAGTCCACCCATACATACCCCACAAGACATGCCACCAGGGGTCTCTTCACAGTCCACCCATACATACCCCACAAGACATGCCACCAGGGGTCTCTTCACAATTTAGAACAGAGGCTAGGAAACTCACAGTACTACGTGGAACTCTATTCCTCAAGTCAAGCAAGCAGTAAAATTAGATATAAAATACTCGTACCTCTCAGGACAACACGGACTGTGAAGATACACTAGTAATATACATGTTGTATTGTACATTTGTAATGTTTGTTTTATTTGATGGAGGCTGTTGCGTTTTCTGTAATTGTTTATTCCTGTTTGGACCCCAGGAAGAGTAGTTGTTGCATTGGCAGCAGCTACTGGGGAATGTAATAAATACTAAACAGGAACGTTAAGTGTTCTTACCTGCAGCTTATTAAGCCGACCAGTTCCGCTGCAGTGCAGTTCTGGTGTGCAATGGCTGCAGACAGTGACTCTGTGGTTGTGTATGAGGCCAGCTGGGAGGTGCTGGCCCCTTTAAGGGACCGCTGAGACAACGCTTTACAACGTTTAGTTCTGACGACTACTGAGGGCGTAGCTAGTTTACTCTTCTGTCTACTTGGTCACTTACGGCTGTAATATGTTACCTTTTTGAGTGACCAGACCAAATTCACAGAAGTGACTTATATACTGGACAAAAATGTAAACGCAACTTGTAAATTGTTGGTCCTGTGTTTCATGAGCTGAAGTAACAGATCCCAGCAACTTTCCATAATCACAAAAAAACATATGTCTCTCAATTTTGTGCACATTTGTTTACATCCCTGTTAGTGAGCATTTCTCCTTCGCCAAGAAAATCCATCGAACTGTCAGGTGTGGCATATCAAGATGCTGATTAAACAGCATGATCATTACACAGGTGCACCTTGTACTGGGGACAAAAGTCCACTCTAAAATGTGCAGTTTTGTCACAACACAATCCCACAGATGTGTCAAGTTCAGGGAGTGTGCAGCTGGCATGCTGACTGCAGGAATTTCCACCAGAGCTGTTGCCAGAGAATTTGTCAAATGTAAATTTCTCTACCATAAGCCGCGTACAACGTAGTTTTAGAAATTGTCAGTACGTCCAACCGGGCCTCAACCGCAGACCACGTGTAACCACGCCAGCCCAGGACCTCCACAGCCGGCGGCTTCACCTGCGGGATCGTCTGAGACCAGTCACCCGGACCGCTGTGGGTTTGCACATCCAAACAACTTTTGCACAAACTTATCTGAAGCTGTGCTCGTCGTCCTCACCCGGGTCTTGACCTGACTGCAGTTTGGTGTCGTAACCGGTCTTTGATGGCCACTGGCATGCTGGAGAAGTGTGCTCTTCATGGATGAATCTCGGTTTCAACTGTACCAGGCAGACGGCGTGTGTGTGGTCGAGTGGTTTGCTGACGTCAACGTTGTGAAGAATTCATTGTGGTAGGGTTATGGTACGGACATCTGAAAACAATAGCATTTTGGTCAAGTGGTTGCCATGTCACAAGGCTCTGTACACTATTCCTGGAAGCTTGGCCTGCATACTCACCAGACATGTCAGCCGTTAAGCATGTTTGGGATGCTCTGGATTGACGTGTACGACAGTGTGTTCCAGTTCCCGCCCAATATCCAGAAACTTTTGACAGCCATTGAAGAGGAGTGGGACAACATTCCACAGGCCACAATCAACAGCCTGATCAGCTCTATGTGAAGGAGATGTGTTGCGCTGCATGAGGCAAATGGTGGTCAGACCAGATACTGACTGGTTCTCTGATCCACATCCCTACCTTTTTTTTTTTTTTTGTATCTGTGATGAGCTGATGCACATCTGTATTCCCATCATGTGAAATCCATAGATTAGGGACTAATGAATTGATTTTAGTTGGCCGAGTTGTTGCGTTTTATTTTTATTCAGTGTAGATGTCACTCATTGAAAGCAGGTATAAGCTGGGGCTGATATATTTCTATGCCTTAAGGGTTTTGGGTCTTTTGCTTTTATACACCAGCTGAAAATGTAATATTTTTGGTTGTGGAAAATATATTCCACAGCGGTTCAGATGGTACAATGAATCTCTACACCAGGGTTTCCCAAACTTGGTCCTGAGGGCACGTTTTGGATTTTGTCCTAGCACAACACAGCTGATTTCAAATAACCAACTAATCTTTTATTTGCATCCGCTGTGTAGTGCTAGGGCAAAAAAACAAAGCGTGCACCTGGTGGGGCCAGCCCCGAGTTTGGGAAGCTCTGCTCTACACTAGTTTAGTCACCAAGTGTAATTAGGTGAACTCTTATGACTTGTAGCAGACAGGAAATGGAGTGATTTCTTGCATAGTGCACCTTTTTTTAAAGACATTCAGACCAACATTAACTTATCTCTTGTAAACTCTCCTGTTATTTACCTCTGTAGATCCTAAGATCATCTTGTAAACTCTCTCCTGTTATTTACCTCTATAGATCCTAAGATCAGGATCTTTGACCTGGGCAGGAAGAAGGCCAGGGTGGATGAGTTCCCTCTGTGTGGTCACATGGTCTCTGACGAGTACGAGCAGCTGTCCTCTGAAGGTAAGGTCAGAGGTCATCTCCGGAGACGGTCAGCTATGCTCTGACACACACACACACACACACTCATTGACAATGTTACACATACTGTCTTCTGAAATGCAAGGTCAGATCGCCATCTCGCATCTCACCCTCATCCCTCTCCTCTGTAGCTCTGGAGGCAGCCTGTTACCTCTCCTGTCTCTCGCTCTCCCCTCTGGAGGCAGCCTGCTACCTCTCCCGTCTCTCTCTCTCTCTCCTCTGGAGGCAGCCTGTTACCTCTCCCGTCTCTCTCTCTCTCCTCTGGAGGCAGCCTGCTACCTCTCCCGTCTCTCTCTCTCTCTCTCTCCTCTGGAGGCAGCCTGCTACCTCTCCCGTCTCTCTCTCTCTCTCTCTCTCTCTCTCTCCTCTGGAGGCAGCCTGCTACCTCTCCCGTCTCTCTCTCTCTCTCTCTCCTCTGGAGGCAGCCTGCTATCTCTCCCGTCTCTCTCTCTCTCTCTCTCTCTCCTCTGGAGGCAGCCTGCTACCTCTCCCGTCTCTCTCTCTCTCTCTCTCTCCTCTGGAGGCAGCCTGCTACCTCTCCCGTCTCTCTCTCTCTCTCTCTCTCCTCTGGAGGCAGCCTGCTACCTCTCCCGTCCTCTCGTCTCTCTCTCTCTCTCTCTCCTCTGGAGGCAGCCCTGCTACCTCTCCCCGTCTCTCTCTCTCTCTCTCTCTCCTCTGGAGGCAGCCTGCTACCTCTCCCGTCTCTCTCTCGCTCTC
>NC_042986.1:45171493-45185754 GCF_901001165.1 Salmo trutta
CATTTTGCAATAAACTTGGTACTATGCTAACAACAATAAGCTATAAACTAAGCTAAGCTATACCGTTAGCATTAGCATCATCTAATATCGATAATAACATTCTAAATATCCCCTTACCTTTGATTATCTCCATCAGAAGGCGCTGCCAGAGATCCCAGGTCCAGAACAAATGTGGTTTCTTTTGACAAAGTTCATAATTTATGTCCAAATAGTTAGCGTTCAGTAGGCTCCCACAAAATGAGGTGGGCAGTGTAAAGTCACGCCGAAAAGCTAAAGAAAACCTAGTAAATAATCTATTTACGTTTCTTCAAACATGTCAAACGTTGTTTAGCATTAATCTTTTGGTCCATTTTTAACGTGAAACATCAGTAAACATCAGTAATATTTTCACACAACCTATCAAGTGTCTAGAATAAACGATTATGACAAAGACACTCTTCTCAGATTCATGCGCAGGCGCAAAAAATGAAGTGATGACGTGTCAACTTGTAAGCTTTCTAATTCGGTCTGTATTCATCACAGATGCTTCAAACAACTTTCTAAAGATCGTTGACATCTAGTGGAAGCAGTAGGAGTTGCGAACTGAATCCTTTCTCACTGTGGTATCTTTAAAACAATGACACTAAATAGTACAGTCACAAAATTCTCATTTTTTTTTAAATCTATTTTTCACAGGTTTTTGCCTGCAATATGAGTTTTGTTATACTTACAGACACCATTCAAACTGTTTTAGAAAATTCAGAGTTTTCTATCCAAATCTGGTAATAATATGCATATCCTAGCTTCTGAGTTGGTGTAGGAGGCAGTTAAAAATGGGCACATATTTTTTTCAAAATTCTCAATACTGCCCCCGTGGCCTGTAGAGGTTAACTCTCCCGTCTCTCTCCTCTGTAGCTCTGGAGGCAGCCCGTATCTGTGCCAACAAGTACATGGTGAAGACTTGTGGAAAAGACGGCTTCCACATCCGGGTCCGCCTCCACCCCTTCCATGTCATCCGTATCAACAAGATGTTGTCCTGCGCTGGGGCTGACAGGTACAGCACCCTGTTCTAAACTCCTAAAACAAACCTGCAGCTTATTAAGCCGACCAGTTCCGCTGCAGTGCGGTTCTGGTGTGCAATGGCTGCAGACAGTGACTCTGTGGTTGTGTATGAGGCCAGCTGGGAGGTGCTGGCCCCTTTAAGGGACCGCTGAGACAACGCTTTACAACTGGTGCTGCTGTGTGTTCGACCAGGACTGGCTGGGGATGGTAGACCAGGACTGGCTGGGCTGGGGATGGCAGACCGGGACTGGCTGGGCTGGGGATGGCAGACCGGGACTGGCTGGGCTGGGGATGGCAGACCGGGACTGGCTGGGCTGGGGATGGCAGACCGGGACTGGCTGGGCTGGGGATGGCAGACCGGGACTGGCTGGGCTGGGGATGGCAGACCGGGACTGGCTGCGCTGGGGATGGCAGACCGGGACTGGCTGGGCTGGGGATGGCAGACCGGGACTGGCTGCGCTGGGGATGGCAGACCGGGACTGGCTGCGCTGGGGATGGCAGACCGGGACTGGCTGGGCTGGGGATGGCAGGCTGGGGATGGCAGACCGGGACTGGCTGGGCTGGGGATGGTAGACCGGGACGGGCTGGGCTGGGGATGGCAGGCTGGGGATGGCAGACCGGGACTGGCTGGGCTAGGGATGGTAGACCGGGACGGGATGGTAGACCGGGACTGGCTGGGCTGGGGATGGTAGGCTGGGCTGGGGATGGTAGACCGGGACTGGCTGGGCTGGGGATGGTAGACCGGGACGGGCTGGGCTGGTAATATGGACAAGGTGCTGCTCCATGTCAATGACCAGCCCATAGGCCACTGGTCAACAGTAGTGAACTATGTAGTACAGTGTTCACCAACCTTTTTCTGAGTCAAAAAGCACGTAGGAAATCACCTCAGATTTAATTAAAAACCGTTCTGACGTGGGGAGGGGTTACCGTTTTAGAGTTTCCTGTTGGCAAAATGTTGCTGTAAACCAGTTTCTTGCTGTAGTGCTCTTTTTGGGGCAGAGTTTGCTGATTTTCAAAGCTAATACATGTTATGGCTGATGTCTTGTTATGCTGTCTGAGCTGCTCGAACATTATGCCATTTTCTGAACTTCAGTCTGTCTAGTTTGGTTCTTAGTTCTCCCAGATCTTATTTAAAACAGCTTCATTATCTTCTGTACTTTTATATTTGGTAGGTCTTCATTTTATACTGAAAACATTTTACTATCCCCAAAATTGTGTACACTGTCTACCTGACCTGCAGGGCTTCGGCGTCAAGTGCTCCTACTGCCAACGACGCAAGACAAAATATAAAGAGCCTTAATTTTGTTGGCTTTTCTACAGTTTGGTGATGGACTAGGAATATCTTGACGATCAACCCTTTGGCGACCTTCATTAGAGGGTCTAATTAGACTCGTTTCCATGTGTCCAAGAACCTTAAACGTGTCGTCGTCCCATAATGAAATGTGTTCTGTCTGTATTAATGAAATGTGTCGTCCCATAATGAAACGTGGTTCTGTGTTTCTAGGCTCCAGACGGGGATGAGGGGTGCGTTCGGTAAACCCCTGGGCACCGTGGCCCGTGTTAGAATCGGTCAGGTGATCATGTCTGTCCGCACCAAGGCCAGCAACAAGGAGCACATTATCGAAGCTCTCCGCAGAGCCAAGTTCAAGTTCCCCGGACGCCAGAAGGTAAAGTTCACACGGGGGGACACACTGGGGATGACTGTTCAAATGTGGTAGTGATCATTGTAAATGTATTTAACCGAATATTATACAGGAAATGTCGATACCCTTTCTGTGACTATTACTTTAATTACCCCAACCAACAATGTATTTAGGCATTTAAATGAAACAATAAGCTAATTTGTCCTTTAACCCTCTACAGTCTAAGCTATGGGGGGGAGGGTCTGCAGTCTAAGCTATGGGGGGAGGGTCTGCAGTCTAAGCTATATGGAATTGTTTCAAGGTCATACCAAGGATCATTTGATTTGGGATTTTAAGACCCCTTGAGGTGTGTGTGTGTGTGTGTGTGTGTGTGTGTGTAATGTTATTTTTGAGAAATTGAATTTGTCCTTACTGCTATTAGCTCATACAAACGCATTGAATAACAGATTCACTGCAACAGATGGGGTCCCTCAAAAGTTCTCAAGCGTCTGTTCTATATCTGAGAGATGGAAGCAAGATCGGATTTAAAAACATATTTAACCCCTTATTTTTGGCACTAAACAGTCTTCTAATTTTGTTTAAAATTTGTTAATTGGATCCAGACTTCAGGTGAGTCTTGCAGCCTGTGGGTGTCATAATGCGAAACACCCAACATTGAGAGACTCCCCTTTCCAGAGGGGTTATAATGGTGTTCAGCCCAAACGGGTCGGACCCGACAGACAGACAGCACATCAGCTGTAATGACTTTGAAGGAGTCCAAGACGCTTGTTGAGGTTTTAGCGTAAACGGAGAACACCATTGTTTTCCTGAGTCTCCTTTCTATCCAGGTCATAATAGTTTGTAGCCAAACCGTTCAGACGTTTATTGTAAGGAGACTGATTTTTCCAGGATGTCTCATGGTCTGTCAAACATCGCTCTAGCTATGCCTTCTTTCACCGCAGATGAGGGAGTGTGACATTGGCGGATGTGGTGGATTGAGACTCATCCGATGCAAACCGATCTCTAGCTTACTGGCTTTTTAAAATTTTTTTTTTTTTTTAAATGGATTGTCTTATTATGCTAACTATATTTCTGACTCTATGGGGTTTTAAACGTCCTAAGGGCCATGCTCCTTTACACACTGAGAAACATTGCTGTCTGTAGAGGACCTCTGATCACTCTCCTCACCTCTCCCTCCCTCAGATCCACATGTCTAAGAAGTACGGCTTCACTAAGTTCAACGCTGTGGACTTCGATCAAATGATGGCTGAAAAGCGTGTGATTCCTGATGGCTGTGGGGTGAAGTACATCCCCTCGACTGGTCCTCTGGCTCGCTGGAAGAAGATTCACGCCGTCTAGACACCCGACTACAGACGGTCTAGACGTTTTTAACATCCCGTAGGAGGTCTGGTCCTCGGCTTTACGAGGTCAGACCTGGTGAATGAATACATCTGAATAGTCAGAAAATAAAAGATTATAAACTGACCAGGTCTTATTGTTGTGTGTTTCACTGCTGATTCTGACTTCAGATGAGGGGTTGACTTGGGCAAGGTGAGTAAAGGGGTAGAACTTTATAATGAGCCAAAAAAACAAAATCCCGAAATATTAACTAGGAACGCCAGTATTGTACGTTTAAGTACTGCCGGTGGTGATTTTAGCATGTAAATCTTGGTGGGGCAAACTCACCCAAAGTTTTGTGTTGCGTGCCAGCAAGCCGCTACACTTAACACATTAACTGCACTATAACAGGGCCGACATAAAGCTGTCCGAACAGCAGAGCTTTTTTTTCAGCACCACGGAGTGAGTCCACAACACCTGGCTATCAGTGGAGCCTTGTCTGGCAAGGAAACGGCTCATTCAGCCGCATATACTGTCTTTAAAAAAAAAAAACATGGCTGAAGTGCTTAAACAAATGTGGTTTCTATTTACAATTGAGATGTACAAACTATGGCATAAGGGAACGACGAGCTGATAAGGGAACTAGTAACTTTGATTTTAAGACGATGAGCGAGCGTAGACTGGTGTCTATTTGTTCAACACTTGAAAGTACACAAACAATTTTCAGAACATGGGCCATTCTTAGTTTATTCCCTGTACACCAAGTCAGAACCGTAGGCTAAAGGGGGGCATTTAAGCAGACAATGAAAGCTCTTACAATATTCAATGATTACTTTTGTCTAAAACGGGCTACATGTGCACGGCCAAGTCAGAACTGTGGGCTTAGTTATGAGGGAAATTGACCAAATTATTAGTAGCCCATGTGCCTCACCCTACGCATTTATTTCTTAGCCACAGCATACAGATCTCCCTGGCATATTACATCATTTATGCAGCAGTGCACAAGACATTTTTGGACTCACGCTGTGCTCAATTGTACAGGAAGGTGGCGTGGTGGTCCTGGTGGGAAAATTGTTATCATCTGGCATTTTCTGGATTTATGGTGCTTCCAAGACCACTGGGAACTCAGGGAAAACTCTGGCAGCACCCAAGGGGCTTGAATTTAAACTCTCCCTGTAGATTTTGCAGTGAGGTGGTGTCCCCATGAATGACAGAACACTGAGCCAATCGTGGCGCAACGAGGACATACCAACCCCTATGCTCGTTTACTCAATGATTATTATCCCATAGGGCGGCGCGCAATTGGTCCAGCGCCGTCCGGGTTTGGCCGGTGTAGGCCGTCAGTGTGAATAACTAATAAATATATATTTTTTTACATTGTTTGCAAACTGGTATGCGACACGTATTATTGCCTAAATAACATGCAAAACAGGCTAAATACATGTATCTCTGCCCTGAATGACGGGTCGCCACTGAGTACTACTATCCAAAATGACAACTTGCTGTTTTAATTTGTCATGTCACAGCTCTTCTGAAGCGCTCTGGACCAGAGGCTCTGGTTGAAACTGGTATGGTACTGGTATTGGTATGGTCACATTACCCATAAGCGCTTGTTGCGCCGGATGTCATGCATTTCAGTGGGCACGTCCCCTGGTGGTTGAAGGTGCATTTGCGAGACGGATGACTCAAACTCAGTTTTAAAACTTTTCGTTTTCAGTCCAGCCAGAGTCTGTCAAAGAACAGGAAGTTACCAAACCACAGAATAGGAAAATTGGCTATAAAGTTGGAGAAACAAGTAACTAAACAACTTGCTATAAAGTTGGAGAGACAAGTAGTTGAGGAAAAAGTAACTCAACAACTTGCTATCACCTGAAACAATATATGTATCCTGTCTTGAATGAAAAGGTCATTTTGCAAGTTCCCAAAATAACTGTGATCTCTGACTAGAGGGCTCCATCTTGCGTTATAAATGCTGCACTTGTCTGTTCAGGAACGGGACCAGACATAAGGGCGTTATAGACGGGTGGGTTGTTCAACAGGCCTGATGGCTTACAGTCGAAGAATTAACGTGGCAACTCTATTTATTAAACACATAAACACATTTACACGACCGCTTGTCGCATACATCGTTACCGGTTAGCTAGTGAGCGACTTTTCTTTGTTGCCATATTGGCATTAACATGAAACCAGTCAAAACACCTCGAAACAAGACATGGTATCAACAAAGAGACATGGTATCAACAAAGAGACATGGTATCAAGAACAAGACATGGTATCAAGAAAGAGACATGGTATCAAGAACAAGACATGGTATCAACAAAGAGACATGGTATCAACAAAGAGACATGGTATCAAGAACAAGATGAAACTCCTAGTCGTTGTTCCTAGCGATCTGACAGAATCACAACATGCTCACCAGGGGCGAAAATCTGATATCAACTTTGGGGGGACAATTACATGAAATTTAGTCAAGAGCAATTCCTGAGGGGGACACCAAAAGTAGTGCTGTAACACACAGCCTACATTGTACTATGGTAAATGTATATTGAGGAACCAAAGAAATAAGGTGTTTGCCGTACTCCTAACTACCGGTACCCAAAACTACACAACTAATCACAACAGCAATACTATTGCCTTAAACAAATCTTAGTTCCATGGCATTTTCCAATTATGTTCCTATTTTACAAGTCCAAAAAATGGAGAACCTTTCAAAATGTTGCCAAACAAAGACTCAACAAACTTACCTGAGACTCCCTGTCTCTGCCAGTCTGTCCCTGCATATCTGTCCCCAACTCTGCTGTCTGTGTGCCATCTGTTGCCTGCTCTGCCTAATGACATCATTGTGAAACATTTCCATTAGAATTTCATTTCTTTCTTATGAACATTTTATCAACTAGTCTTTGAGATATTAGGCTACTAGGGTTCTTACTTTGCGTTTTGGTGTACTGAAAAATACTCTGATGTCCGTCTTTTATTTGTCTGCCATTTTTCTACCTGGCTGGCTACACACAGTGTGTAGGTTATTTACAGTAGGAGATGGGCTTCTATCATCTTCTATCATTCTATATGGGCTTCGATCTAAAAGGTAGCTAGCAAATGTGAAACGGATTGCAGTGACAAGAGTTGACAGCTGTATGAGTTCACCATTTACACAACATATGCTGCAACCTTTTGTAATTTTAACCGTTTGTTTCATATTGGCTGGCTTCCAACAATAGCTGAATTTGCAAAGCTAGCGAGCACCAATTCCGTTTCAGAGGTGTATGCTATAGTCTTTGCTACCCGGGTTAAATAAAGGTGAAATAAAATAAATAAATAAAAGTTCCCTTGCGACAATTTAGCTTTTGCAACGAGACCATTTAATATATTTAAGACAATGGTAGAAGAGAGTGTAGTTCTGTTCAGTTTGGAGTTCAGTTTATCGCTAACCTTATCACAGGGACTTTGAAGCATTAATTTACATCTGCCTACTGATCTTGGAATAAACTGACAATAGCAAAGATTCCATCTTTGACGACGCCACATAAATGTAATAGGTACTAGCTAGCTTAATAGTTAATGTTTGCGCGCTAGCTCTGCATATTCAGCTAGTGTGTGTGTGAACCCTGCCAACATAAAACAAAACATTGCATTGGTGCGATTGACTGGATGAACCTCACGTCAGTTAGGAGCATCAAGTGCCTTTCAGACAGTAGACACGACCCCTCTGTTACCTTGACAACTAAGGAACTGGCAGTGGATCAAACCATTGTGAGGCAAAGGGTGGGGGGGTCACAATCTTTTGAAACTTAAAAACGAGCTGTTAAGTGTCTATAATCAGCACAATTGCTTTCATTGAGTATTATTAATATTATTTAAATTACATAGTTATGTTTCAGTGATATATTGGGGGGGGACAAATCATATTTTTCCAGGATGGGGGGGGGGGGGTCGTGTCCCCCCCGGGATTTCCGCCCCTGATGCTCTAATCGTTTTCGTGAAGTCGGCCAACAGTCAGTTTATTTTATAACTGCAGATTCATTACAGATATTCACATGACCATGAAGAAGAAACATGATGGCTTACAGAGTCTATACATCCATACTAGTAGTATTCATGGCTCCAGAGTCTGTACATCCATACTAGTAGTAGTCATGGCTCCAGAGTCTATACATCCATACTAGTAGTAGTCATGGCTCCAGAGTCTATACATCCATACTAGTAGTAGTCATGGCTCCAGAGTCTATACATCCATACTAGTAGTAGTCATGGTTCCAGAGTCTATACATCCATACTAGTAGTAGTCATGGCTCCAGAGTCTATACATCCATACTAGTAGTAGTCATGGCTCCAGAGTCTATACATCCATACTAGTGGTAGTCATGGCTCCAGAGTCTATACATCCATACTAGTAGTAGTCATGGCTCCAGAGTCTATACATCCATACTAGTAGTAGTCATGGCTCCAGAGTCTAAACATCCATACTAGTAGTAGTCATGTCTCCAGAGTCTATACATCCATACTAGTAGTAGTCATGACTCCAGAGTCTATACATCCATACTAGTAGTAGTCATGGCTCCAGAGTCTATACATCCATACCAATAGTAGTCATGGCTCCAGAGTCTATACATCCATACTAGCAGTAGTCATGGCTCCAGCTCGAGAGTCTATACATCCATACTAGTAGTAGTCATGGCCCCTGCTCCAGAGTCTATACATCCATACTAGTAGGAGTCATGGCTCCAGCTCGAGAGTCTATACATCCATACTAGTAGTAGTCATGGCCCCTGCTCCAGAGTCTATACATCCATACTAGTAGGAGTCATGGCTCCAGAGTCTATACATCCATACTAGTAGTAGTCATGGCTCCAGAGTCTATACATCCATACTAGTAGTAGTCATGGCTCCAGAGTCTATACATCCATACTAGTAGTAGTCATGGCTCCAGAGTCTATACATCCATACTAGTGGTAGTCATGGCTCCAGAGTCTATACATCCATACTAGTAGTAGTCATGACTCCAGAGTCTATACATCCATACTAGTAGTAGTCATGGCTCCTGCTCCAGAGTCTATACATCCATACAAGTAGTAGTCATGGCTCCTGCTCCAGAGTCTATACATCCATACCAATAGTAGTCATGGCTCCAGAGTCTATACATCCATACTAGTAATAGTCATGGCTCCAGAGTCTATACATCCATACTAGTGGTATTCATGGCTCCAGAGTCTATACATCCATACTAGTAGTAGTCATGGCTCCTGCTCCAGAATCTATACATCCATACTAGTAGGAGTCATGGCTCCAGAGTCTATACATCCATACTAGTAGTAGTCATGGCTCCAGAGTCTATACATCCATACTAGTAGTAGTCATGGCTCCAGAGTCTATACATCCATACTAGAAGTAGTCATGACTCCAGAGTCTATACATCCATACTAGTAGTAGTCATGCCTCCAGAGTCTATACATCCATACTAGTAGTAGTCATGGCTCCAGAGTCTATACATCCATACTAGTAGTAGTCATGGCTCCAGAGTCTATACATCCAT
This sequence comes from Salmo trutta, assembly GCF_901001165.1. NCBI lineage: Eukaryota > Metazoa > Chordata > Actinopteri > Salmoniformes > Salmonidae > Salmo > Salmo trutta. The sequence goes on from NC_042986.1 coordinate 45,181,025, forward strand.
ACTAGTAGTAGTCATTGCTCCAGCTCCAGAGTCTATACATCCATACTAGTAGTAGTCATGGCTCCAGAGTCTATACATCCATACTAGTAGTAGTCATGGCTCCAGAGTCTATACATCCATACTAGTGGTATTAATGGCTCCAGAGTCTATACATCCATACTAGTAGTAGTCATGGCTCCAGAGTCTATACATCCATACTAGTAGTAGTCATGGCTCCAGAGTCTATACATCCATACTAGTAGTAGTCAGGTGTCTCCAGAGGTCCTATACATCCACTGTATAGTCATGGCTCCAGAGTATATCATCCGTACCTAGTAGTAGTCATGGCACCTGCTCCAGAGTCTATACATCCAAACCAATAGTAGTCATGGCTCCAGAGTCTATACATCCATACTAGTAGTAGTCATGCCTCCAGAGTCTATACATCCATACTAGTAGTAGTCATGGCTCCAGAGTCTATACATCCATACTAGTAGTAGTCACTGGCTCCAGAGTCTAGACATCCATACTAGTGGTAGTCATGGCTCCCGAGTCTATCAATCCATATAGTAGTAGTCATGACCTCCAGAGTCTATACATCCATACTAGTAGTAGTCATGGCCCCTGCTCCAGAGTCTATACATCCATACAAGTTGTAGTCATGGCTCCTGCTCCAGAGTCTATACATCCATACCAATAGTAGTCATGGCTCCAGAGTCTATACATCCATACTAGTAATAGTCATGGCTCCAGAGTCTATACATCCATACTAGTGGTATTCATGGCTCCAGAGTCTATACATCCATACTAGTAGTAGTCATGGCTCCTGCTCCAGAGTCTATACATCCATACTAGTAGGAGTCATGGCTCCAGAGTCTATACATCCATAGTAGTAGTAGTCATGGCTCCAGAGTCTATACATCCATAGTAGTAGTAGTCATGGCTCCAGAGTCTATACATCCATAATAGTAGTAGTCATGGCTCCAGAGTCTATACATCCATACTAGTAGTAGTCATGGCTCCAGAGTCTATACATCCATACTAGTAGTAGTCATGGCTCCAGAGTCTATACATCCATACTAGAAGTAGTCATTGACCTCCAGAGTCTATACATCCATACTAGTAGTAGTCATGGCTCCAGAGTCTATACATCCATACTAGTAGTAGTCATGACTCCAGAGTCTATACATCCATACTAAAAGTAGTCATGGCTCCTGCTCCAGAGTCTATACATCCATACTAGTAGTAGTCATGGCTCCTGCTCCAGAGTCTATACATCCATACTAGTAGTAGTCATGGCTCCAGAGTCTATACATCCATACTAGTAGTAGTCATTGCTCCAGAGTCTATACATCCATACTAGTAGTAGTCATGGTTACAGAGTCTATACATCCATACTAGTAGTATTCATGGCTCCAGAGTCTTATACATCCATACTAGTAGTAGGTCATGGCTCCAGAGTCTATACATCCATACTAGTAGTAGTCATGTCTCTCAGAGTCTATACAATCCATACTAGTAGTAGTCATGGCTCCAGAGTCTATACATCCATACTAGTAGTAGTCATGGCTCCAGAGTCTATACATCCATACTAGTAGTAGTCATGGCTCCTCGAGTCTATACATCCTACTAGTAGTAGTCATGGCTCCACTCCAGAGTCTATACATCCATACTAGTAGTAGTCATGGCTCCAGAGTCTATACATCCATACTAGTAGTAGTCATTGCTCCAGAGTCTATACATCCATACTAGTAGTAGTCATGGTTACAGAGTCTATACATCCATACTAGTAGTATTCATGGCTCCAGAGTCTATACATCCATACTAGTAGTAGTCATGGCTCCAGAGTCTATACATCCATACTAGTAGTAGTCATGTCTCCAGAGTCTATACATCCATACTAGTAGTAGTCATGGCTCCAGAGTATATACATCCGTACTAGTAGTAGTCATGGCTCCTGCTCCAGAGTCTATACATCCAAACCAATAGTAGTCATGGCTCCAGAGTCTATACATCCATACTAGTAGTAGTCATGGCTCCAGAGTCTATACATCCATACTAGTAGTAGTCATGGCTCCAGAGTCTATACATCCATACTAGAAGTAGTCATGACTCCAGAGTCTATACATCCATACTAGTAGTAGTCATGGCTCCAGAGTCTATACATCCATACTAGTAGTAGTCATGGCTCCTGCTCCAGAGTCTATACATCCATACTAGTAGTAGTCATGGCTCCTGCTCCAGAGTCTATACATCCATACTAGTAGTAGTCATGGCTCCAGAGTCTATACATCCATACTAGTAGTAGTCATTGCTCCAGAGTCTATACATCCATACCAATAGTAGTCATGGCTCCAGAGTCTATACATCCATACTAGTAATAGTCATGGCTCCAGAGTCTATACATCCATACTAGTAGTAGTCATGGCTCCAGATTCTAAACATCCATACTAGTAGTAGTCATGTCTCCAGAGTCTATACATCCATACTAGTAGTAGTCATGACTCCAGAGTCTATACATCCATACTAGTAGTAGTCATGGCTCCAGAGTCTATACATCCATACCAATAGTAGTCATGGCTCCAGAGTCTATACATCCATACTAGTAGTAGTCATGGCTCCAGCTCGAGAGTCTATACATCCATACAAGTAGTAGTCATGGCCCCTGCTCCAGAGTCTATATATCCATACTAGTAGGAGTCATGGCTCCAGAGTCTATACATCCATACTACTAGTAGTCATGGCTCCAGAGTCTATACATCCATACTACTAGTAGTCATGGCTCCAGAGTCTATACATCCATACTAGTAGTAGTCATGGCTCCAGAGTCTATACATCCATACTAGTGGTAGTCATGGCTCCAGAGTCTATACATCCATACTAGTAGTAGTCATGACTCCAGAGTCTATACATCCATACTAGTAGTAGTCATGGCTCCTTCTCCAGAGTCTATACATCCATACAAGTAGTAGTCATGGCTCCTGCTCCAGAGTCTATACATCCATACCAATAGTAGTCATGGCTCCAGAGTCTATACATCCATACTAGTAGTAGTCATGGCTCCAGCTCCAGAGTCTATACATCCATACTAGTAGTAGTCATGGCTCCAGAGTCTATACATCCATACTAGTAGTAGTCATTGCTCCAGAGTCTATACATCCATACTAGTAGTAGTCATGGTTACAGAGTCTATACATCCATACTAGTAGTATTAATGGCTCCAGAGTCTATACATCCATACTAGTAGTAGTCATGGCTCCAGAGTCTATACATCCATACTAGTAGTAGTCATGGCTCCAGAGTATATACATCCGTACTAGTAGTAGTCATGGCTCCTGCTCCAGAGTCTATACATCCATACTAGTAGTAGTCATGGCTCCAGAGTCTATACATCCATACTAGTAGTAGTCATGGCTCCAGAGTCTATACATCCATACTAGAAGTAGTCATGACTCCAGAGTCTATACATCCATACTAGTAGTAGTCATGGCTCCAGAGTCTATACATCCATACTAGTAGTAGTCATGACTCCAGAGTCTATACATCCATACTAGTAGTAGTCAAGGCTCCTGCTACAGAGTCTATACATCCATACTAGTAGTAGTCATGGCTCCAGCTCCAGAGTCTATACATCCATACTAGTAGTAGTCATGGCTCCAGAGTCTATACATCCATACTAGTAGTAGTCATGCTCCAGAGTCTATACATCCATACTAGTAGTAGTCATGGTTACAGAGTCTATACATCCATACTAGTAGTAGTCATGGCTCCAGAGTCTATACATCCATACTAGTAGTAGTCATGGCTCCAGAGTCTATACATCCATACTAGTAGTAGTCATGGCTCCCAGAGTCTATACATCCATACTAGTAGTAGTCATGGCTCCCAGAGTATTACATCCATACTTAGAGTAGTCATGGCTCCCGTGCTCCAGAGTCTATACATCCATACTAGTAGGAGTCATGGCTCCAGAGTCTATACATCCATACTAGTAGTAGTCATGGCTCCAGAGTCTATACATCCATACTAATAGTAGTCATGGCTCCAGAGTCCTATACATCCATACTAGAAGTAGTCATGACTCCAGAGGTCTATACATCCATACTAGTAGTAGTCATGGCTCCAGAGTTCCTATACATCCATACTAGTAGTAGTCATGACTTCCAGAGTCTATACATCCATACTAGTAGTAGTCATGGCTCCTGCTACAGAGTCTATACATCCATACTAGTAGTAGTCATGGCTCCTGCTCCAGAGTCTATACATCCATACTAGTAGGAGTCATGGCTCCAGAGTCTATACATCCATACTAGTAGTAGTCATTGGCTCCAGAGTCTATACATCCATAATAGTAGTAGTCATGGCTCCAGAGTCTATACATCCATACTAGTAGTAGTCATGGCTCCAGAGTCTATACATCCATACTAGTAGTAGTCATGGCTCCAGAGTCTTATACATCCATACTAGAAGTATTCATGACTCCAGAGTCTATACATCCATACTAGTAGTAGTCATGGCTCCAGAGTCTATACATCCATACTAGTAGTAGTCATGACTCCAGAGTCTATACATCCATACTAGTAGTAGTCATGGCTCCTGCTCCAGAGTCTATACATCCATACTAGTAGTAGTCATGGCTCCTGCTCCAGAGTCTATACATCCATACTAGTAGTAGTCATGGCTCCAGAGTCTATACATCCAACTAGTATTAGTCATGACTCCAGAGTCTAAATCATACTAGTAGTTAGTCA
>NC_042986.1:45186254-45206254 GCF_901001165.1 Salmo trutta
AGAGTCTATACATCCATACTAGTAGTAGTCATGGCTCCAGAGTCTATACATTCATACTAGTAGTAGTCATGGCTCCAGAGTCTATACATCCATACTAGAAGTAGTCATGACTCCAGAGTCTATACATCCATACTAGTAGTAGTCATGGCTCCAGAGTCTATACATCCATACTAGTAGTAGTCATGACTCCAGAGTCTATACATCCATACTAGTAGTAGTCATGGCTCCTGCTACGAGTCTATACATCCATATAGTAGTAGTCATGGCTCCTGTCCAGAGTCTATAACATCCATACTAGTAGGAGTCATGGCTCAGGATATACATCCATACTAGTAGTAGTCATGGCTCCAGAGTCTATACATCCATATAGTAGTAGTCATGGCTCCAGAGTCTATACATCCATAATAGTAGTAGTCATGGCTCCAGAGTCTATACATCCATACTAGTAGTAGTCATGGCTCCAGAGTCTATACATCCATACTAGTAGTAGTCATGGCTCCAGAGTCTATACATCCATACTAGAAGTATTCATGACTCCAGAGTCTATACATCCATACTAGTAGTAGTCATGGCTCCAGAGTCTATACATCCATACTAGTAGTAGTCATGACTCCAGAGTCTATACATCCATACTAGTAGTAGTCATGGCTCCTGCTCCAGAGTCTATACATCCATACTAGTAGTAGTCATGGCTCCTGCTCCAGAGTCTATACATCCATACTAGTAGTAGTCATGGCTCCAGAGTCTATACATCCATACTAGTATTAGTCATGACTCCAGAGTCTAAACATCCATACTAGTAGTAGTCATGTCTCCAGAGTCTATACATCCATACTAGTAGTAGTCATGACTCCAGAGTCTATACATCCATACTAGTAGTAGTCATGGCTCCAGAGTCTATACATCCATACCAATAGTAGTCATGGCTCCAGAGTCTATACATCCATACTAGTAGTAGTCATGGCTCCAGCTCGAGAGTCTGTACATCCATACTAGTAGTAGTCATGGCCCCTGCTCCAGAGTCTATACATCCATACTAGTAGGAGTCATGGCTCCAGAGTCTATACATCCATACTAGTAGTAGTCATGGCTCCAGAGTCTATACATCCATACTAGTAGTAGTCATGGCTCCAGAGTCTATACATCCATACTAGTTGTAGTCATGGCTCCAGAGTCTATACATCCATACTAGTGGTAGTCATGGCTCCAGAGTCTATACATCCATACTAGTAGTAGTCATGACTCCAGAGTCTATACATCCATACTAGTAGTAGTCATGGCTCCTGCTCCAGAGTCTATACATCCATACAAGTAGTAGTCATGGCTCCTGCTCCAGAGTCTATACATCCATACCAATAGTAGTCATGGCTCCAGAGTCTATACATCCATACTAGTAATAGTCATGGCTCCAGAGTCTATACATCCATACTAGTGGTATTCATGGCTCCAGAGTCTATACATCCATACTAGTAGTAGTCATGGCTCCTGCTCCAGAGTCTATACATCCATACTAGTAGGAGTCATGGCTCCAGAGTCTATACATCCATACTAGTAGTAGTCATGGCTCCAGAGTCTATACATCCATACTAGTAGTAGTCATGGCTCCAGAGTCTATACATCCATACTAGTAGTAGTCATGGCTCCAGAGTCTATACATCCATACTAGAAGTAGTCATGACTCCAGAGTCTATACATCCATACTAGTAGTAGTCATGGCTCCAGAGTCTATACATCCATACTAGTAGTAGTCATGACTCCAGAGTCTATACATCCATACTAGTAGTAGTCATGGCTCCAGAGTCTATACATCCATACTAGTAGTAGTCATGGCTCCAGAGTCTATACATCCATACTAGTAGTAGTCATGGCTCCAGAGTCTATACATCCATACTAATAGTAGTCATGGCTCCTGCTCCAGAGTCTATACATCCATACTAGTAGTAGTCATGGCTCCTGCTCCAGAGTCTATACATCCATACTAGTAGTAGTCATGGCTCCAGAGTCTATACATCCATACTAGTAGTAGTCATTGCTCCAGAGTCTATACATCCATACTAGTAGTAGTCATGGCTCCAGAGTCTATACATCCATACTAGTAGTAGTCATGGCTCCAGAGTCTATACATCCATAATAGTAGTAGTCATGGCTCCAGAGTCTATACATCCATACTAGTAGTAGTCATGGCTCCAGAGTCTATACATCCATACTAGTAGTAGTCATGGCTCCAGAGTCTATACATCCATACTAAAAGTAGTCATGGCTCCTGCTCCAGAGTCTATACATCCATACTAGTAGTAGTCATGGCTCCAGAGTCTATACATCCATACTAGTAGTAGTCATGGCTCCAGAGTCTATACATCCATACTAGTAGTAGTCATGGCTCCAGAGTCTATACATCCATACTAGTAGTAGTCATGGCTCCAGAGTCTATACATCCATACTAGTAGTAGTCATGGCTCCAGAGTCTATACATCCATACTAAAAGTAGTCATGGCTCCTGCTCCAGAGTCTATACATCCATACTAGTAGTAGTCATGGCTCCTGCTCCAGAGTCTATACATCCATACTAGTAGTAGTCATGGCTCCAGAGTCTATACATCCATACTAGTAGTAGTCATTGCTCCAGAGTCTATACATCTATACTAGTAGTAGTCATGGCTCCAGAGTCTATACATCCATACTAGTAGTAGTCATGACTCCAGAGTCTATACATCCATACTAGTCGGAGTCATGGCTCCAGAGTCTATACATCCATACTAGTCGGAGTCATGGCTCCAGAGTCTATACATCCATACTAGTAGTATTCATGGCTCCAGCTCCAGAGTCTATACATCCATACTAGTAGTAGTCATGGCTCCAGAGTCTATACATCCATACTAGTAGTAGTCATTGCTCCAGAGTCTATACATCCATACTAGTAGTAGTCATGGTTACAGAGTCTATACATCCATACTAGTAGTATTCATGGCTCCAGAGTCTATACATCCATACTAGTAGTAGTCATGGCTCCAGAGTCTATACATCCATACTAGTAGTAGTCATGTCTCCAGAGTCTATACATCCATACTAGTAGTAGTCATGGCTCCAGAGTATATACATCCATACTAGTAGTAGTCATGGCTCCTGCTCCAGAGTCTATACATCCAAACCAATAGTAGTCATGGCTCCAGAGTCTATACATCCATACTAGTAGTAGTCATGGCTCCAGAGTCTATACATCCATACTAGTAGTAGTCATGGCTCCAGAGTCTATACATCCATACTAATAGTAGTCATGGCTCCTGCTCCAGAGTCTATACATCCATACTAGTAGTAGTCATGGCTTCAGAGTCTATACATCCATACTAGTAGTAGTCATTGCTCCAGAGTCTATACATCCATACTAGTAGTAGTCATGGTTACAGAGTCTATACATCCATACTAGTAGTATTCATGGCTCCAGAGTCTATACATCCATACTAGTAGTAGTCATGGCTCCAGAGTCTATACATCCATACTAGTTGTAGTCATGTCTCCAGAGTCTATACATCCATACTAGTAGTAGTCATGGCTCCAGAGTATATACATCCATACTAGTAGTAGTCATGGCTCCAGAGTCTATACATCCATACTAGTAGTAGTCATGGCTCCAGAGTCTATACATCCATACTAGTAGTAGTCATGGCTCCAGAGTCTATACATCCATACTAATAGTAGTCATGGCTCCTGCTCCAGAGTCTATACATCCATACTAGTAGGAGTCATGGCTCCAGAGTCTATACATCCATACTAGTAGTAGTCATGGCTCCTGAGTCTAAACATCCATACTAGTAGTAGTCATGGGTCCTGCTCAAGAGTCTATACATCCATACTAGTAGTAGTCATGGCTCCAGAGTCTATACATCCATACTAGTAGTAGTCATGGCTCCAGAGTCTATACATCGATACTAGTAGTAGTCATGGCTCCAGAGTCTATACATCCATACTAATAGTAGTCATGGCTCCTGCTCCAGAGTCTATACATCCATACTAGTAGGAGTCATGGCTCCAGAGTCTATACATCCATACTAGTAGTAGTCATGGCTCCTGCTCCAGAGTCTATACATCCATACTAGTAGTATTCATGGCTCCAGAGTCTATACATCCATACTAGTAGTAGTCATGGCTCCAGAGTCTATACATCCATACTAGTAGTAGTCATGGCTCCAGCTCGAGAGTCTGTACATCCATACTAGTAGTAGTCATGGCCCCTGCTCCAGAGTCTATACATCCATACTAGTAGGAGTCATGGCTCCAGAGTCTATACATCCATACTAGTAGTAGTCATGGCTCCAGAGTCTATACATCCATACTAGTAGTAGTCATGGCTCCAGAGTCTATACATCCATACTAGTTGTAGTCATGGCTCCAGAGTCTATACATCCATACTAGTGGTAGTCATGGCTCCAGAGTCTATACATCCATACTAGTAGTAGTCATGACTCCAGAGTCTATACATCCATACTAGTAGTAGTCATGGCTCCTGCTCCAGAGTCTATACATCCATACAAGTAGTAGTCATGGCTCCTGCTCCAGAGTCTATACATCCATACCAATAGTAGTCATGGCTCCAGAGTCTATACATCCATACTAGTAATAGTCATGGCTCCAGAGTCTATACATCCATACTAGTGGTATTCATGGCTCCAGAGTCTATACATCCATACTAGTAGTAGTCATGGCTCCTGCTCCAGAGTCTATACATCCATACTAGTAGGAGTCATGGCTCCAGAGTCTATACATCCATACTAGTAGTAGTCATGGCTCCAGAGTCTATACATCCATACTAGTAGTAGTCATGGCTCCAGAGTCTATACATCCATAATAGTAGTAGTCATGTCTCCAGAGTCTATACATCCATACTAGTAGTAGTCATGGCTCCAGAGTCTATACATCCATACTAGTAGTAGTCATGGCTCCAGAGTCTATACATCCATACTAGAAGTAGTCATGACTCCAGAGTCTATACATCCATACTAGTAGTAGTCATGGCTCCAGAGTCTATACATCCATACTAGTAGTAGTCATGACTCCAGAGTCTATACATCCATACTAGTAGTAGTCATGGCTCCAGAGTCTATACATCCATACTAGTAGTAGTCATGGCTCCAGAGTCTATACATCCATACTAGTAGTAGTCATGGCTCCAGAGTCTATACATCCATACTAATAGTAGTCATGGCTCCTGCTCCAGAGTCTATACATCCATACTAGTAGTAGTCATGGCTCCTGCTCCAGAGTCTATACATCCATACTAGTAGTAGTCATGGCTCCAGAGTCTATACATCCATACTAGTAGTAGTCATTGCTCCAGAGTCTATACATCCATACTAGTAGTAGTCATGGCTCCAGAGTCTATACATCCATACTAGTAGTAGTCATGGCTCCAGAGTCTATACATCCATACTAGTAGTAGTCATGGCTCCAGAGTCTATACATCCATACTAGTAGTAGTCATGGCTCCAGAGTCTATACATCCATACTAGTAGTAGTCATGGCTCCAGAGTCTATACATCCATACTAAAGTAGTCATGGCTCCTGCTCCAGAGTCTATACATCCATACTAGTAGTAGTCATGGCTCCAGAGTCTATACATCCATACTAGTAGTAGTCATGGCTCCAGAGTCTATACATCCATACTAGTAGTAGTCATGGCTCCAGAGTCTATACATCCATACTAGTAGTAGTCATGGCTCCAGAGTCTATACATCCATACTAGTAGTAGTCATGGCTCCAGAGTCTATACATCCATACTAAAAGTAGTCATGGCTCCTGCTCCAGAGTCTATACATCCATACTAGTAGTAGTCATGGCTCCTGCTCCAGAGTCTATACATCCATACTAGTAGTAGTCATGGCTCCAGAGTCTATACATCCATACTAGTAGTAGTCATTGCTCCAGAGTCTATACATCTATACTAGTAGTAGTCATGGCTCCAGAGTCTATACATCCATACTAGTAGTAGTCATGACTCCAGAGTCTATACATCCATACTAGTAGTAGTCATGGCTCCAGAGTCTATACATCCATACTAGTAGGAGTCATGGCTCCAGAGTCTATACATCCATACTAGTAGTATTCATGGCTCCAGCTCCAGAGTCTATACATCCATACTAGTAGTAGTCATGGCTCCAGAGTCTATACATCCATACTAGTAGTAGTCATTGCTCCAGAGTCTATACATCCATACTAGTAGTAGTCATGGTTACAGAGTCTATACATCCATACTAGTAGTATTCATGGCTCCAGAGTCTATACATCCATACTAGTAGTAGTCATGGCTCCAGAGTCTATACATCCATACTAGTAGTAGTCATGTCTCCAGAGTCTATACATCCATACTAGTAGTAGTCATGGCTCCAGAGTATATACATCCATACTAGTAGTAGTCATGGCTCCTGCTCCAGAGTCTATACATCCAAACCAATAGTAGTCATGGCTCCAGAGTCTATACATCCATACTAGTAGTAGTCATGGCTCCAGAGTCTATACATCCATACTAGTAGTAGTCATGGCTCCAGAGTCTATACATCCATACTAATAGTAGTCATGGCTCCTGCTCCAGAGTCTATACATCCATACTAGTAGTAGTCATGGTTACAGAGTCTATACATCCATACTAGTAGTATTCATGGCTCCAGAGTCTATACATCCATACTAGTAGTAGTCATGGCTCCAGAGTCTATACATCCATACTAGTTGTAGTCATGTCTCCAGAGTCTATACATCCATACTAGTAGTAGTCATGGCTCCAGAGTATATACATCCATACTAGTAGTAGTCATGGCTCCAGAGTCTATACATCCATACTAGTAGTAGTCATGACTCCAGAGTCTATACATCCATACTAGTAGTAGTCATGGCTCCAGAGTCTATACATCCATACTAATAGTAGTCATGGCTCCTGCTCCAGAGTCTATACATCCATACTAGTAGGAGTCATGGCTCCAGAGTCTATACATCCATACTAGTAGTAGTCATGGCTCCTGAGTCTAAACATCCATACTAGTAGTAGTCATGGGTCCTGCTCAAGAGTCTATACATCCATACTAGTAGTAGTCATGGCTCCAGAGTCTATACATCCATACTAGTAGTAGTCATGGCTCCAGAGTCTATACATCGATACTAGTAGTAGTCATGGCTCCAGAGTCTATACATCCATACTAATAGTAGTCATGGCTCCTGCTCCAGAGTCTATACATCCATACTAGTAGGAGTCATGGCTCCAGAGTCTATACATCCATACTAGTAGTAGTCATGGCTCCTGCTCCAGAGTCTATACATCCATACTAGTAGTATTCATGGCTCCAGAGTCTATACATCCATACTAGTAGTAGTCATGGCTCCAGAGTCTATACATCCATACTAGTAGTAGTCATGTCTCCAGAGTCTATACATCCATACTAGTAGTAGTCATGGCTCCATAGTCTATACATCCATACTAGTAGTAGTCATGGCTCCAGAGTCTATACATCCATACTAGAAGTAGTCATGACTCCAGAGTCTATACATCCATACTAGTAGTAGTCATGGCTCCTGATTCTATACATCCATATTAGTAGTAGTCATGGCTCCAGAGTCTATACATCCATACTAGTAGTAGTCATGGCTCCAGAGTCTATACATCCATACTAGTAGTAGTCATGGCTCCTGAGTCTAAACATCCATACTAGTAGTAGTCATGGGTCCTGCTCCAGAGTCTATACATCCATACTGGTAGTAGTCATGGCTCCTGCTCCAGAGTCTATACATCCATACTAGTAGTAGTCATGGCTCCAGCTCCAGAGTCTATACATCCATACTAGTAGTAGTCATGGCTCCTGAGTCTATACATCCATACTAGTAGTAGTCATGGCTCCAGAGTCTATACATCCATATTAGTAGTAGTCATGGCTCCAGAGTCTATACATCCATACTAGTAGCAGTCATGGCTCCTGAGTCTAAACATCCATACTAGTAGTAGTCATGGGTCCTGCTCCAGAGTCTATACATCCATACTAGTAGTAGTCATGGCTCCAGAGTCTAAACATCCATACTAGTAGTATTCATGGCTCCAGAGTCTATACATCCATACTAGTAGTAGTCATGGCTCCAGAGTCTATGCATCCATACTAGTAGTCATGTCTCCAGAGTCTATACATCCATACTAGTGGTAGTCATGGCTCCAGAGTCTATACATCCATACTAGTAGTAGTCATGGCTCCAGAGTCTATACATCCATACTAGTAGTAGTCATGACTCCAGAGTCTATACATCCATACTAGTAGTAGTCATGGCTCCAGAGTCTATACATCCATACTAGTAGTAGTCATGGCTCCAGCTCCAGAGTCTATACATCCATACTAGTAGTAGTCATGGCTCCAGAGTCTATACATCCACACCAGTAGTAATCATGGCTCCAGAGTCTATACATCCATACTAGTAGTAGTCATGACTCCTGCTCCACAGTCTATACATCCATACTAGTAGGAGTCATGGCTCCAGAGTCTATACATCCATACTAGTAGTAGTCATGGCTCCAGAGTCTATACATCCATACTAGTGGTAGTCATGACTCCAGAGTCTATCCATCCATACTAGTATTAGTCATGGCTCCAGAGTCTATACATCCATACTAGTGGTAGTCATGGCTCCAGAGTCTATACATCCATACTAGTAGTAGTCATGACTCCAGAGTCTATACATCCATACTAGTAGTATTCATGGCTCCAGAGTCTATACATCCATACTAGTAGTAGTCATGACTCCAGAGTCTAAACATCCATACTAGTAGTAGTCATGACTCCAGAGTCTATACATCCATACTAGTGGTAGTCATGGCTCCAGAGTCTATACATCCATACTAGTAGTAGTCATGGCTCCAGAGTCTATATATCCATACTAGTGGTAGTCATGGCTCCAGAGTCTATACATCCATACTAGTAGTAGTCATGACTCCAGAGTCTATACATCCATACTAGTGGTAGTCATGGCTCCAGAGTCTATACATCCATACTAGTAGTAGTCTTGTCTCCAGAGTCTATACATTCATACTAGTGGTAGTCATGGCTCCAGAGTCTATACATCCATACTAGTAGTAGTCATGGTTCCAGAGTCTATACATCCATACTAGTAGTATTCATGGCTCCAGAGTCTATACATCCATACTAGTAGTAGTCATGGCTCCAGAGTCTATACATCCATACTAGTAGTAGTCATGTCTCCAGAGTCTATACATCCATACTAGTAGTAGTCATGGCTCCAGAGTCTATACATCCATACTAGTAGTAGTCATGGCTCCAGAGTCTATACATCCATACTAGAAGTAGTCATGACTCCAGAGTCTATACATCCATACTAGTAGTAGTCATGGCTCCTGAGTCTATACATCCATATTAGTAGTAGTCATGGCTCCAGAGTCTATACATCCATACTAGTAGTAGTCATGGCTCCAGAGTCTATACATCCATACTAGTAGTAGTCATGGCTCCTGAGTCTAAACATCCATACTAGTAGTAGTCATGGGTCCTGCTCCAGAGTCTATACATCCATACTGGTAGTAGTCATGGCTCCTGCTCCAGAGTCTATACATCCATACTAGTGGTAGTCATGGCTCCAGAGTCTATACATCCATACTAGTAGTTGTCATGGCTCCAGAGTCTATACATCCATACTAGTAGTAGTCATGGCTCCAGAGTCTATACATCCATACTAGTAGTATTCATGGCTCCAATGTCTATACATCCATACTAGTAGTAGTCATGGCTCCAGAGTCTATACATCCATACTAGTAGTCATGTCTCCAGAGTCTATACATCCATACTAGTGGTAGTCATGGCTCCAGAGTCTATACATCCATACTAGTAGTAGTCATGGCTCCAGAGTCTATACATCCATACTAGTAGTAGTCATGGCTCCTGCTCCACAGTCTATACATCCATACTAGTAGGAGTCATGGCTCCAGAGTCTATACATCCATACTAGTAGTAGTCATGTCTCCAGAGTCTATACATCCATACTAGTGGTAGTCATGGCTCCAGAGTCTACACATCCATACTAGTAGTAGTCATGGCTCCAGAGTCTATACATCCATACTAGTAGTAGTCATGACTCCAGAGTCTATACATCCATACAAGTAGTCGTCATGGCTCCAGAGTCTATACATCCATACTAGTAGTAGTCATGGCTCCAGAGTCTATACATCCATACTAGTAGTAGTCATGGCTCCAGCTCCAGAGTCTATACATCCATACTAGTAGTAGTCATGGCTCCAGAGTCTATACATCCATACTAGTAGTAGTCATGGCTCCAGAGTCTATACATCCATACTAGTAGTATTCATGGCTCCAGAGTCTATACATCCATACTAGTAGTAGTCATGGCTCCAGAGTCTATACATCCATACTAGTAGTAGTCATGGCTCCAGAGTCTATACATCCATACTAGAAGTAGTCATGACTCCAGAGTCTATACATCCATACTAGTAGTAGTCATGGCTCCTGAGTCTATACATCCATACTAGTAGTAGTCATGGCTCCAGAGTCTATACATCCATATTAGTAGTAGTCATGGCTCCAGAGTCTATACATCCATACTAGTAGCAGTCATGGCTCCTGAGTCTAAACATCCATACTAGTAGTAGTCATGGGTCCTGCTCCAGAGTCTATACATCCATACTAGTAGTAGTCATGGCTCCAGAGTCTAAACATCCATACTAGTAGTATTCATGGCTCCAGAGTCTATACATCCATACTAGTAGTAGTCATGGCTCCAGAGTCTATGCATCCATACTAGTAGTCATGTCTCCAGAGTCTATACATCCATACTAGTGGTAGTCATGGCTCCAGAGTCTATACATCCATACTAGTTGTAGTCATGGCTCCAGAGTCTATACATCCATACTAGTAGTAGTCATGACTCCAGAGTCTATACATCCATACTAGTAGTAGTCATGGCTCCAGAGTCTATACATACATACTAGTAGTAGTCATGGCTCCAGCTCCAGAGTCTATACATCCATACTAGTAGTAGTCATGGCTCCAGAGTCTATACATCCACACCAGTAGTAATCATGGCTCCAGAGTCTATACATCCATACTAGTAGTAGTCATGGCTCCTGCTCCACAGTCTATACATCCATACTAGTAGGAGTCATGGCTCCAGAGTCTATACATCCATACTAGTAGTAGTCATGGCTCCAGAGTCTATACATCCATACTAGTGGTAGTCATGACTCCAGAGTCTATCCATCCATACTAGTATTAGTCATGGCTCCAGAGTCTATACATCCATACTAGTGGTAGTCATGGCTCCAGAGTCTATACATCCATACTAGTAGTAGTCATGACTCCAGAGTCTATACATCCATACTAGTAGTAGTCATGGCTCCAGAGTCTATACATCCATACTAGTAGTAGTCATGACTCCAGAGTCTAAACATCCATACTAGTAGTAGTCATGACTCCAGAGTCTATACATCCATACTAGTGGTAGTCATGGCTCCAGAGTCTATACATCCATACTAGTAGTAGTCATGGCTCCAGAGTCTATATATCCATACTAGTGGTAGTCATGGCTCCAGAGTCTATACATCCATACTAGTAGTAGTCATGGCTCCTGCTCCACAGTCTATACATCCATACTAGTAGGAGTCATGGCTCCAGAGTCTATACATCCATACTAGTAGTAGTCTTGTCTCCAGAGTCTATACATTCATACTAGTGGTAGTCATGGCTCCAGAGTCTATACATCCATACTAGTAGTAGTCATGGCTCCTGCTCCAGAGTCTATACATCCATACTAGTAGTAGTCATGGCTCCAGAGTCTATACATCCATACTAGTAGTAGTCATTGTTCCAGAGTCTATACATCCATACTAGTAGTAGTCATGGTTCCAGAGTCTATACATCCATACTAGTAGTATTCATTGCTCCAGAGTCTATACATCCATACTAGTAGTAGTCATGGCTCCAGAGTCTATACATCCATACTAGTAGTAGTCATGTCTCCAGAGTCTATACATCCATACTAGTAGTAGTCATGGCTCCAGAGTCTATACATCCATACTAGTAGTAGTCATGGCTCCAGAGTCTATACATCCATACTAGAAGTAGTCATGACTCCAGAGTCTATACATCCATACTAGTAGTAGTCATGGCTCCTGAGTCTATACATCCATATTAGTAGTAGTCATGGCTCCAGAGTCTATACATCCATACTAGTAGTAGTCATGGCTCCAGAGTCTATACATCCATACTAGTAGTAGTCATGGCTCCTGAGTCTAAAGATCCATACTAGTAGTAGTCATGGGTCCTGCTCCAGAGTCTATACATCCATACTGGTAGTAGTCATGGCTCCTGCTCCAGAGTCTATACATCCATACTAGTGGTAGTCATGGCTCCAGAGTCTATACATCCATACTAGTAGTTGTCATGGCTCCAGAGTCTATACATCCATACTAGTAGTAGTCATGGCTCCAGAGTCTATACATCCATACTAGTAGTATTCATGGCTCCAATGTCTATACATCCATACTAGTAGTAGTCATGGCTCCAGAGTCTATACATCCATACTAGTAGTCATGTCTCCAGAGTCTATACATCCATACTAGTGGTAGTCATGGCTCCAGAGTCTATACATCCATACTAGTAGTAGTCATGGCTCCAGAGTCTATACATCCATACTAGTAGTAGTCATGACTCCAGAGTCTATACATCCATACAAGTAGTCGTCATGGCTCCAGAGTCTTTACATCCATACTAGTAGTAGTCATGGCTCCAGAGTCTATACATCCATACTAGTAGTAGTCATGGCTCCAGCTCCAGAGTCTATACATCCATACTAGTAGTAGTCATGGCTCCAGAGTCTATACATCCATACTAGTAGTAGTCATGGCTCCAGCTCCAGAGTCTATACATCCATACTAGTAGTAGTCATGGCTCCAGAGTCTATACATCCATACTAGTAGTAGTCATGTCTCCAGAGTCTATACATCCATACTAGTAGTAGTCATGGCTCCAGAGTCTTTACATCCATACTAGTAGTAGTCATGGCTCCAGAGTCTATACATCCATACTAGTAGTAGTCATGGCTGCAGCTCCAGAGTCTATACATCCATACTAGTAGTAGTCATGGCTCCAGAGTCTATACATCCACACTAGTGGTAGTCATGGCTCCAGAGTCTATACATCCATACTAGTAGTAGTCATGGCTCCTGCTCCACAGTCTATACATCCATACCAGTAGGAGTCATGGCTCCAGAGTCTATACATCCATACTAGTAGTAATCATGGCTCCAGAGTCTATACATCCATACTAGTGGTAGTCATGACTCCAGAGTCTATCCATCCATACTAGTATTAGTCATGGCTCCAGAGTCTATACATCCATACTAGTGGTAGTCATGGCTCCAGAGTCTGTACATCCATACTAGCAGTAGTCATGTCTCCAGAGTCTATACATCCATACTAGTAGTAGTCATGGCTCCAGAGTCTATACATCCATACTAGTAGTAGTCATGGCTCCAGAGTCTATACATCCATACTAGAAGTAGTCATGACTCCAGAGTCTATACATCCATACTAGTAGTAGTCATGGCTCCTGAGTCTAAACATCCATACTAGTAGTAGTCATGGGTCCTGCTCCAGAGTCTATACATCCATACTGGTAGTAGTCATGGCTCCTGCTCCAGAGTCTATACATCCATACTAGTGGTAGTCATGGCTCCAGAGTCTATACATCCATACTAGTAGTAGTCATGGCTCCAGAGTCTATACATCCATACTAGTAGTAGTCATGGCTCCAGCTCCAGAGTCTATACATCCATACTAGTAGTAGTCATGGCTCCAGAGTCTATACATCCACACTAGTGGTAGTCATGGCTCCAGAGTCTATACATCCATACTAGTAGTAGTCATGGCTCCTGCTCCACAGTCTATACATCCATACTAGTAGGAGTCATGGCTCCAGAGTCTATACATCCATACTAGTAGTAGTCATGGCTCCAGAGTCTATACATCCATACTAGTGGTAGTCATGACTCCAGAGTCTATCCATCCATACTAGTATTAGTCATGGCTCCAGAGTCTATACATCCATACTAGTGGTAGTCATGGCTCCAGAGTCTATACATCCATACTAGTAGTAGTCATGACTCCAGAGTCTATACATCCATACTAGTAGTAGTCATGACTCCAGAGTCTATACATCCATACTAGTAGTAGTCATGGCTCCAGAGTCTATACATCCATACTAGTAGTAGTCATGACTCCAGAGTCTATACATCCATACTAGTGGTAGTCATGGCTCCAGAGTCTATACATCCATACTAGTAGTAGTCATGGCTCCAGAGTCTATATATCTATACTAGTGGTAGTCATGGCTCCAGAGTCTATACATCCATACTAGTAGTAGTCATGACTCCAGAGTCTATACATCCATACTAGTGGTAGTCATGGCTCCAGAGTCTATACATCCATACTAGTAGTAGTCATGTCTCCAGAGTCTATACATTCATACTAGTGGTAGTCATGGCTCCAGAGTCTATACATCCATACTAGTAGTAGTCATGACTCCAGAGTCTATACATCCATACTAGTAGGAGTCATGGCTCCAGAGTCTATACATCCATACTAGTAGTAGTCATGGCTCCAGAGTCTATATATCCATACTAGTAGTAGTTATGGGTCCTGCTCCAGAGTCTATACATCCATACTAGTAGTAGTCATGGCTCCTGAGTCTATACATCCATACTAGTAGTAGTCATGGCTCCAGAGTCTATACATCCATACTAGTAGTAGTCATGGCTCCTGAGTCTAAACATCCATACTAGTAGTAGTCATGGGTCCTGCTCCAGAGTCTATACATCCATACTAGTAGTAGTCATGGGTCCTGCTCCAGAGTCTATACATCCATACTAGTGGTAGTCATGGCTCCAGAGTCTATACATCCATACTACTAGTAGTCATGGCTCCAGAGTCTATACATCCATACTAGTAGTAGTCATGGCTCCTGAGTCTATACATCCATACTAGTAGTAGTCATGGCTCCAGAGTCTATACATCCATACTAGTAGTAGTCATGGCTCCTGAGTCTAAACATTCATACTAGTCGTAGTCATGGGTCCTGCTCCAGAGTCTATACATCCATACTAGTAGTAGTCATGGGTCCTGCTCCAGAGTCTATACATCCATACTAGTGGTAGTCATGACTCCAGAGTCTATACATCCATACCAGTAGTAGTCATGGCTCCAGAGTCTATACATCCATACTAGTAGTAGTCATGGCTCCTGAGTCTAAACATCCATACTAGTAGTAGTCATGGGTCCTGCTCCAGAGTCTATACATCCATACTAGTAGTAGTCATGGGTCCTGGTCCAGAGTCTATATATCCATACTAGTGGTAGTCATGGCTCCAGAGTATATACATCCATACTAGTAGTATTCATGGCTCCAGAGTCTATACATCCATACTAGTAGTAGTCATGGCTCCAGAGTCTATACATTCTGGGTCATGTGATACGTTATCTCACTTCTTCTCTGGTGAGGTTCCTATTGACTGTTGCTGATCACTGTTGTCAAAACTAGCCGTTGCACATCTCACACTAGAAGAGCATTGACATGCTCACATTTACTGAGCCTCGGTGAGGGCCTCGCGCCCAGACTAGGCAACGACATGGGGATTTTGTCTCCGATCTGAACTTGTCAGGGACAGCTATATCAGGGCCAAAATCGTGTAGTGTACGAACCAGCTTGACGTGACTATAGACGTGATAAAACATGGCTACCAGGCGCCAGTGGCTTTGAATTGGGAAAGACTATACGGCCACTCGTGACCTGCAAAACGAGATTTCATTTCAGAAATGTCCTCTATACCAGTACCTCCTGTATATAGCCTCCACATTGACTCTGTACCGGTACCCCTTGTATATAGCCTCCACATTGACTCTGTACCGGTACCCCCTGTATATAGCCTCCACATTGACTCTGTACCGGTACCCCCTGTATATAGCCTCCACATTGACTCTGTACCGTAATACCCTGTATATTATGCCTCCACATTGTTATTTTACAGCTGCTCTATAATTATTTTTTACTTATCCTTTATACTTTCTTAACTGCATTGTTGGTTAAGGGCTTGTCAGTCAGCATTTCACTGTGAGGTCTACACCTGTTATATTCAGCATTTCACTGTGAGGTCTACTACACCTGTTATATTCTGCATTTCACTGTGAGGTCTACTACACCTGTTGTATTCAGCATTTCACTGTAAGGTCTACTACAGCTGTTGTATTCAGCATTT
The DNA here is from genome assembly GCF_901001165.1 of Salmo trutta. Classification (NCBI taxonomy): domain Eukaryota; kingdom Metazoa; phylum Chordata; class Actinopteri; order Salmoniformes; family Salmonidae; genus Salmo; species Salmo trutta. The sequence continues at coordinate 45,202,552 of NC_042986.1, forward strand.
CACTGTGAGGTCTACTACACCTGTTGTATTCAGCATTTCACTGTAAGGTCTACTACACCTGTTATATTCTGCATTTCACTGTGAGGTCTACACCTGTTTTATTCTGCATTTCACTGTGAGGTCTACACCTGTTGTATTCAGCATTTCACTGTGAGGTCTACTACACCTGTTTTATTCTGCATTTCACTGTGAGGTCTACACCTGTTGTATTCAGCATTTCACTGTGAGGTCTACACCTGTTGTATTCAGCATTTCACTGTAAGGTCTACTACACCTGTTGTATTCAGCATTTCACTGTGAGGTCTACACCTGTTTTATTCAGCATTTCACTGTGAGGTCTACTACACCTGTTGTATTCTGCATTTCACTGTGAGGTCTACACCTGTTTTATTCTGCATTTCACTGTGAGGTCTACTACACCTGTTATATTCTGCATTTCACTGTGAGGTCTACTACACCTGTTGTATTCAGCATTTCACTGTAAGGTCTACTACAGCTGTTGTATTCAGCATTTCACTGTGAGGTCTACTACACCTGTTGTATTCAGCATTTCACTGTAAGGTCTACTACACCTGTTATATTCTGCATTTCACTGTGAGGTCTACACCTGTTTTATTCTGCATTTCACTGTGAGGTCTACACCTGTTGTATTCAGCATTTCACTGTGAGGTCTACTACACCTGTTTTATTCTGCATTTCACTGTGAGGTCTACACCTGTTGTATTCAGCATTTCACTGTGAGGTCTACACCTGTTGTATTCAGCATTTCACTGTAAGGTCTACTACACCTGTTGTATTCAGCATTTCACTGTGAGGTCTACACCTGTTTTATTCAGCATTTCACTGTGAGGTCTACTACACCTGTTTTATTCTGCATTTCACTGTGAGGTCTACACCTGTTTTATTCTGCATTTCACTGTGAGGTCTACTACACCTGTTGTATTCAGCATTTCACTCTAAGGTCTACTACACCTGTTGTATTCGGCGCATGTGACAAATAACATTTGATTTGATAAGAATAGGTTAAGGGTCAGTGTTAGATTATGGCTAAGTAGTGTCCTTTATAGCCTGTCCCCTTTGAATTCAATACAGTCGATACATATTGTCCCCAGTGGATGTCTTGTGCACTGTAAAAATATATTCCAATACATAAGAACATATCCTGGTATTAATGGCTGACATGTGAATACGGCTTTGGTGTTCAGACTACTGAAACCCAGGCTAGAATTCCATCAAACCTGTTAGTGTCTGTTTACAAACTAGTGACGCTGTGTTTGCTCAAACGTTTCCTATTCTGATCATTCTGATAGTAGGAGGGGTTTTAAAGGACATTCTGTGATTTCATTGAGCTATGAGGTACTATGGAACTACTGAAATAGGTGTTTGATTGAATAGTCCTGTGTGTCAGCAAAAACATGTTTTATTGTTACATACATCAGATAGGTGCAGTGAAATGTTTTACAGGGTCTTGCTCAAGGGCACACAGGCAGGTTTTTCACTTCGTCTGTTTTGGTATTCGAACCAGAAGTCATATAGATATCTCCCATCACACACACTGGCCGTGTTCCAGGCTGACTACATTGCAGACGCCTGCCAGATCTCACAACACCTGTACAGGTGTTTAACATATTATGCTAATTACACTGAACAAAAATATAAATGCAACATGTACATTTCTGGTCCCATGTTTCATGAGCTGAAATAAAACATCCCAGAAATTCAAATTCATATGCAAAAAAAAAAGCTTATTTCTCTCAAATTTTCTGCACAAATTTGTTTACATCCCTGTTAGTGAGCATTTCTCCTTTGCCAAGATAGCCCATCCACCTGACAAGTGTGGCATATCAAGAAGCTGAATAAACAGCATGATCGTTACACAGGTGCACCTTGTGCTGGGGACAATAAAATGCCACTCTAAAATGTGCAGTTTTGTCACACAACACAATACCACAGATGTCTCAAGTTTTAAGGAGCATGCAATTGGCATGCTGACATGCAGAAATGTCCAACTGAGCTGTTGCCATCGAATTGAATGTGCATATCTCTACCATAAGAACTCACTACTGTAATGGTCCAGGTTACAAAGTGGCTCAGTGACTCGTGTTTGCATCTCAATGTGAAAAAAACTGTTTGCATGTTCTTCACAAAGAGGGCAACAGATGCTACTGAGCCAGATGTCTATGTGTCAGGGGAGAAGCTCCAGGCGGTATCTGATTTGAAGTACCTTGGCATCATACTTGATTCCAACCTCTCTTTTAAAAAGCATGTGAAAAAGGTAATTCAAATAACCAAATTCAACCTAGCTAATTTCCGATTTATACGAAATTGTTTGACTACAGAGGTAGCAAGACTGTACTTCAAATCGATGATACTCCCCCACTTAACATACTGCTTGACTAGTTGGGCCCAAGCTTGCTATACAACATTAAAACCTATTCAGTCTGTCTACAAACAGGCTCTCAAAGTGCTCGATAGGAAGCCCAATAGCCATCATCACTGTTACATCCTCAGAAAGCATGAGCTCCTGAGTTGGGAAAATCTGGTGCAATACACCGACGCATGTCTTGTATTCAAGATCCTAAATGGCCTGGCTCCCCCTCCACTCAGTACTTTAGTTAAACAGAAAACCCAAACATATGGCAGCAGATCCACAAGGTCTGCCATGAGAGGTGACTGTATAGTTCCCTTAAGGAAAAGCACCTTTAGTAAATCCGCTTTCTCTGTGAGAGCGTCCCATGTCTGGAATACACTGCCATCAGACACACATAACTGCACCACATATCACACTTTCACAAAATGCATGAAGACATGGCTAAAGGTCAATCAGATTTGTGAACATAATCACTAGCTGTGTATTGCCACTTTTCATGTTGTCTGTAGCTTGTGAGGTGTTGAAACACTGTTGTTTTTATGGATTTTGTCTTGTTGCTTTTTGTTCTATGTTGCTCTGTCTGTATGCTACATCTTGCTTGTCCTATGTTGCTCTGTCTGTCTGCTATGTCTTGCTTGTCCTATGTTACTCTGCGTGTGCTCACTGTTCTATGATTGTCTATATTGTAATTGTTTTTAATAACCTGCCCAGGGACTGCGGTTGAAAATTAGCCGGCTGGCTAAAACCGGCACTTTTACTGAAACGTTGATTAATGTGCACTGTCCCTGTAAAAATAAAATAAACTCAAACAAACAAGCCACATCCAATGTCGTTTTAGAGAATTGGCAAAAACGCAGACCACATGTAACCACGCCAGCCCAGGACCTCCACATCCGGCTTCTTCACTTGTGGAATCGTCTGAGGAGGGGGTACTGAGGAGCATTTATGTCTGTAATAAAGCTCTTTATGGGGAAAAATCTCATTTTGATTGGCTTAGCCTGGCTCCCCAATGGGTGGGCCTATGCCCTTCCAAGCCAATTGACTGATTTCCTTCTATGAACTGTAACTCAGTAAAATCTTTGAAATTGTTTTCATGTTGTGTTTATATTTTTGATCAGTACACATCATATGATACAGTATAGCCATCTGATGCTTGACGTGGGACACAGCCATTGGTTGATGCAATGCACAGGTTCAGGTGGAGATGAAGAAGGCCATGAGGACGATCAGAAGGGTGTGGCCTCCCAAATGTTCTGACCCCGCCTTCAACTCGACCTCCACTGGGTAGTGGTCACTGACGTCCAGGGCCTGGAGAAAGACAGACACATTAAA
>NC_042986.1:45208754-45226254 GCF_901001165.1 Salmo trutta
ACAATAAATCCATGTAATATAGTCTACACCATCACAATAAATTCATGTAATATAGTCTACCTACACCATCACAATAAATCCATGTAATATAGTCTACACCATCACAATAACCCCATGTAATACAGCCTACACCATCACAATAACCCTATGTAATACAGCCTACACCATCACAATAACCCCATGTAATACAGCCTACACCATCACAATAACCCCATGTAATACAGCCTACACCATCACAATAACCCCATGTAATACAGCCTACACCATCACAATAACCCCATGTAATACAGCCTACACCATCACAATAAATCCATGTAATATAGTCTACACCATCACAATAAATCCATGTAATATAGTCTACACCATCACAATAAATCCATGTAATATAGTCTACCTACACCATCACAATAAATCCATGTAATATAGTCTACACCATCACAATAAATCCATGTAATATAGTCTACACCATCACAATAACCCATGTAATACAGCCTACACCATCACAATAAATCCATGTAATATAGTCTACACCATCACAATAACCCCATGTAATACAGCCTACACCATCACAATAAATCCATGTAATATAGTCTACACCATCACAATAAATTCATGTAATATAGTCTACCTACACCATCACAATAAATCCATGTAATATAGTCTACACCATCACAATAACCCCATGTAATACAGCCTACACCATCACAATAACCCTATGTAATACAGCCTACACCATCACAATAACCCCATGTAATACAGCCTACACCATCACAATAACCCCATGTAATACAGCCTACACCATCACAATAACCCCATGTAATACAGCCTACACCATCACAATAACCCCATGTAATACAGCCTACACCATCACAATAAATCCATGTAATATAGTCTACACCATCACAATAAATCCATGTAATATAGTCTACACCATCACAATAAATTCATGTAATATAGTCTACCTACACCATCACAATAAATCCATGTAATATAGTCTACCTACACCATCACAATAAATCCATGTAATATAGCCTACACCATCACAATTACCCTATGTAATACAGCCTACACCATCACAATAACCCCATGTAATACAGCCTACACCATCACAATAACCCCATGTAATACAGCCTACACCATCACAATAACCCCATGTAATACAGCCTACACCATCACAATAAATCCATGTAATATAGTCTACACCATCACAATAAATCCATGTAATACAGCCTACACCATCACAATAAATCCATGTAATATAGTCTACACCATCACAATAACTCCATGTAATATAGTCTACACCATCACAATAAATCCATGTAATATAGTCTACACCATCACAATAACTCCATGTAATATAGTCTACCTACACCATCACAATAAATCCATGTAATATAGTCTACACCATCACAATAAATCCATGTAATATAGTCTACACCATCACAATAAATCTATGTAATACAGCCTACACCACCACATTAACCCCATGTAATACAGCCTACACCATCACAATAAATCCATGTAATATAGTCTACACCATCACAATAAATCCATGTAATATAGTCTACCTACACCATCACAATAAATCCATGTAATATAGTCTACCTACACCATCACAATAAATCCATGTAATATAGTCTACACCATCACAATAAATCCATGTAATATAGTGTACCTACACCATCACAATAAATCCATGTAATATAGTCTACACCATCACAATAAATACATGTAATATAGTCTACACCATCACAATAAATCCATGTAATATAGTCTACACCATCACAATAAATCCATGTAATATAGTCTACACCATCACAATAACCCCATGTAATACAGCCTACACCATCACAATAAATCCATGAAATATAGTCTACACCATCACAATAACTCCATGTAATATAGTCTACCTACACCATCACAATAAATCCATGTAATATAGTCTACACCATCACAATAAATCCATGTAATATAGTCTACCTACACCATCACAATAAATCCATGTAATATAGTCTACACTATCACAATAAATCCATGTAATATAGTCTACACCATCACAATAAATCCATGTAATATGGTCTACACCATCACAATAAATCAATGTAATATAGTCTACACCATCACAATAAATCTATGTAATACAGCCTACACCACCACAATAACCCCCTGTAATACAGCCTACACCATCACAATAAATCCATGTAATATACTCTACACCATCACAATAAATCCATGTAATATAGTCTACCTACACCATCACAATAAATCCATGTAATATAGTCTACACCATCACAATAAATCCATGTAATATAGTCTACACCATCACAATAACCCATGTAATACAGCCTACACCATCACAATAAATCCATGTAATATAGTCTACACCATCACAATAACCCCATGTAATACAGCCTACACCATCACAATAAATCCATGTAATATAGTCTACACCATCACAATAAATTCATGTAATATAGTCTACCTACACCATCACAATAAATCCATGTAATATAGTCTACACCATCACAATAACCCCATGTAATACAGCCTACACCATCACAATAACCCTATGTAATACAGCCTACACCATCACAATAACCCCATGTAATACAGCCTACACCATCACAATAACCCCATGTAATACAGCCTACACCATCACAATAACCCCATGTAATACAGCCTACACCATCACAATAACCCCATGTAATACAGCCTACACCATCACAATAAATCCATGTAATATAGTCTACACCATCACAATAAATTCATGTAATATAGTCTACCTACACCATCACAATAAATCCATGTAATATAGTCTACCTACACCATCACAATAAATCCATGTAATATAGCCTACACCATCACAATTACCCTATGTAATACAGCCTACACCATCACAATAACCCCATGTAATACAGCCTACACCATCACAATAACCCCATGTAATACAGCCTACACCATCACAATAACCCTATGTAATACAGCCTACACCATCACAATAACCCCATGTAATACAGCCTACACCATCACAATAACCCCATGTAATACAGCATACACCATCACAATAACCCCATGTAATACAGCCTACACCATCACAATAAATCCATGTAATATAGTCTACACCATCACAATAAATCCATGTAATATAGTCTACACCATCACAATAACTCCATGTAATATAGTCTACACCATCACAATAAATCCATGTAATATAGTCTACCTACACCATCACAATAAATCCATGTAATATAGTCTACACCATCACAATAACTCCATGTAATATAGTCTACACCATCACAATAACTCCATGTAATATAGTCTACACCATCACAATAAATCCATGTAATATGGTCTACACCATCACAATAAATCAATGTAATATAGTCTACACCATCACAATAAATCTATGTAATACAGCCTACACCACCACAATAACCCCATGTAATACAGCCTACACCATCACAATAAATCCATGTAATATAGTCTACACCATCACAATAAATCCATGTAATATAGTCTACCTACACCATCACAATAAATCCATGTAATATAGTCTACACCATCACAATAAATCCATGTAATATAGCCTACACCATCACAATTACCCTATGTAATACAGCCTACACCATCACAATAACCCCATGTAATACAGCCTACACCATCACAATAACCCCATGTAATACAGCCTACACCATCACAATAACCCTATGTAATACAGCCTACACCATCACAATAACCCCATGTAATACAGCCTACACCATCACAATAACCCCATGTAATACAGCATACACCATCACAATAACCCCATGTAATACAGCCTACACCATCACAATAAATCCATGTAATATAGTCTACACCATCACAATAAATCCATGTAATATAGTCTACACCATCACAATAACTCCATGTAATATAGTCTACACCATCACAATAAATCCATGTAATATAGTCTACCTACACCATCACAATAAATCCATGTAATATAGTCTACACCATCACAATAACTCCATGTAATATAGTCTACACCATCACAATAACTCCATGTAATATAGTCTACACCATCACAATAAATCCATGTAATATGGTCTACACCATCACAATAAATCAATGTAATATAGTCTACACCATCACAATAAATCTATGTAATACAGCCTACACCACCACAATAACCCCCTGTAATACAGCCTACACCATCACAATAAATCCATGTAATATAGTCTACACCATCACAATAAATTCATGTAATATAGTCTACCTACACCATCACAATAAATCCATGTAATATAGTCTACCTACACCATCACAATAAATCCATGTAATATAGCCTACACCATCACAATTACCCTATGTAATACAGCCTACACCATCACAATAACCCCATGTAATACAGCCTACACCATCACAATAACCCCATGTAATACAGCCTACACCATCACAATAACCCCATGTAATACAGCCTACACCATCACAATAAATCCATGTAATATAGTCTACACCATCACAATAAATCCATGTAATACAGCCTACACCATCACAATAAATCCATGTAATATAGTCTACACCATCACAATAACTCCATGTAATATAGTCTACACCATCACAATAAATCCATGTAATATAGTCTACACCATCACAATAACTCCATGTAATATAGTCTACCTACACCATCACAATAAATCCATGTAATATAGTCTACACCATCACAATAAATCCATGTAATATAGTCTACACCATCACAATAAATCTATGTAATACAGCCTACACCACCACATTAACCCCATGTAATACAGCCTACACCATCACAATAAATCCATGTAATATAGTCTACACCATCACAATAAATCCATGTAATATAGTCTACCTACACCATCACAATAAATCCATGTAATATAGTCTACCTACACCATCACAATAAATCCATGTAATATAGTCTACACCATCACAATAAATCCATGTAATATAGTGTACCTACACCATCACAATAAATCCATGTAATATAGTCTACACCATCACAATAAATCCATGTAATATAGTCTACACCATCACAATAAATCCATGTAATATAGTCTACACCATCACAATAAATCCATGTAATATAGTCTACACCATCACAATAACCCCATGTAATACAGCCTACACCATCACAATAAATCCATGTAATATAGTCTACACCATCACAATAACTCCATGTAATATAGTCTACCTACACCATCACAATAAATCCATGTAATATAGTCTACACCATCACAATAAATCCATGTAATATAGTCTACCTACACCATCACAATAAATCCATGTAATATAGTCTACACTATCACAATAAATCCATGTAATATAGTCTACACCATCACAATAAATCCATGTAATATGGTCTACACCATCACAATAAATCAATGTAATATAGTCTACACCATCACAATAAATCTATGTAATACAGCCTACACCACCACAATAACCCCCTGTAATACAGCCTACACCATCACAATAAATCCATGTAATATAGTCTACACCATCACAATAAATCCATGTAATATAGTCTACCTACACCATCACAATAAATCCATGTAATATAGTCTACACCATCACAATAAATCCATGTAATATAGTCTACACCATCACAATAACCCATGTAATACAGCCTACACCATCACAATAAATCCATGTAATATAGTCTACACCATCACAATAACCCCATGTAATACAGCCTACACCATCACAATAAATCCATGTAATATAGTCTACACCATCACAATAAATTCATGTAATATAGTCTACCTACACCATCACAATAAATCCATGTAATACAGCCTACACCATCACAATAACCCCATGTAATACAGCCTACACCATCACAATAACCCTATGTAATACAGCCTACACCATCACAATAACCCCATGTAATACAGCCTACACCATCACAATAACCCCATGTAATACAGCCTACACCATCACAATAACTCCATGTAATATAGTCTACCTACACCATCACAATAAATCCATGTAATATAGTCTACACCATCACAATAAATCCATGTAATATAGTCTACCTACACCATCACAATAAATCCATGTAATATAGTCTACACTATCACAATAAATCCATGTAATATAGTCTACACCATCACAATAAATCCATGTAATATGGTCTACACCATCACAATAAATCAATGTAATATAGTCTACACCATCACAATAAATCTATGTAATACAGCCTACACCACCACAATAACCCCCTGTAATACAGCCTACACCATCACAATAAATCCATGTAATATAGTCTACACCATCACAATAAATCCATGTAATATAGTCTACCTACACCATCACAATAAATCCATGTAATATAGTCTACACCATCACAATAAATCCATGTAATATAGTCTACACCATCACAATAACCCATGTAATACAGCCTACACCATCACAATAAATCCATGTAATATAGTCTACACCATCACAATAACCCCATGTAATACAGCCTACACCATCACAATAAATCCATGTAATATAGTCTACACCATCACAATAACTCCATGTAATATAGTCTACCTACACCATCACAATAAATCCATGTAATATAGTCTACACCATCACAATAACCCCATGTAATACAGCCTACACCATCACAATAACCCTATGTAATACAGCCTACACCATCACAATAACCCCATGTAATACAGCCTACACCATCACAATAACCCCATGTAATACAGCCTACACCATCACAATAACCCCATGTAATACAGCCTACACCATCACAATAACCCCATGTAATACAGCCTACACCATCACAATAAATCCATGTAATATAGTCTACACCATCACAATAAATCCATGTAATATAGTCTACACCATCACAATAAATTCATGTAATATAGTCTACCTACACCATCACAATAAATCCATGTAATATAGTCTACCTACACCATCACAATAAATCCATGTAATATAGCCTACACCATCACAATTACCCTATGTAATACAGCCTACACCATCACAATAACCCCATGTAATACAGCCTACACCATCACAATAACCCCATGTAATACAGCCTACACCATCACAATAACCCCATGTAATACAGCCTACACCATCACAATAAATCCATGTAATATAGTCTACACCATCACAATAAATCCATGTAATATAGTCTACACCATCACAATAGCTCCATGTAATATAGTCTACCTACACCATCACAATAAATCCATGTAATATAGTCTACACCATCACAATAAATCCATGTAATATAGTCTACACCATCACAATAACTCCATGTAATATAGTCTACACCATCACAATAAATCCATGTAATATAGTCTACCTACACCATCACAATAAATCCATGTAATACAGCCTACACCATCACAATAAATCCATGTAATATAGTCTACACCATCACAATAACTCCATGTAATATAGTCTACACCATCACAATAAATCCATGTAATATAGTCTACACCATCACAATAACTCCATGTAATATAGTCTACCTACACCATCACAATAAATCCATGTAATATAGTCTACACCATCACAATAAATCCATGTAATATAGTCTACACCATCACAATAAATCTATGTAATACAGCCTACACCACCACATTAACCCCATGTAATACAGCCTACACCATCACAATAAATCCATGTAATATAGTCTACACCATCACAATAAATCCATGTAATATAGTCTACCTACACCATCACAATAAATCCATGTAATATAGTCTACCTACACCATCACAATAAATCCATGTAATATAGTCTACACCATCACAATAAATCCATGTAATATAGTGTACCTACACCATCACAATAAATCCATGTAATATAGTCTACACCATCACAATAAATCCATGTAATATAGTCTACACCTTCACAATAAATCCATGCAATATAGTCTACCTACACCATCACAATAAATCCATGTAATATAGTCTACACCATCACAATAAATCCATGTAATATAGTCTACACCATCACAATAACTCCATGTAATATAGTCTACCTACACCATCACAATAAATCCATGTAATATAGTCTACACCATCACAGTAAATCCATGTAATATAGTCTACACCATCACAATAAATCCATGTAATATAGTCTACACTATCACAATAAATCCATGTAATATAGTCTACCTACACCATCACAATAAATCCATGTAATATAGTCTACACCATCACAATAAATCCATGTAATATAGTCTACCTACACCATCACAATAAATCCATGTAATATAGTCTACCTACACCATCACAATAAATCGATGTAATATAGTCTACCTACACCATCACAATAAATCCATGTAATATAGTCTACACCATCACAATAAATCCATGTAATATAGTTTACACCTTCACAATAAATCCATGCAATATAGTCTACCTACACCATCACAATAATCCATGTAATATAGTCTACACCATCACAATAAATCCATGTAATATAGTCTACCTACACCATCACAATAAATCCATGTAATATAGTCTACACCTTCACAATAAATCCATGTAATATAGTCTACACCATCACAATAAATCCATGTAATATAGTCTACACCATCACAATAAATCCATGTAATATAGTCTACACCTTCACAATAAATCCATGTAATATAGTCTACACCATCACAATAAATCCTTGTAATATAGTCTACCTATACCATCACAATAAATCCATGTAATATAGTCTACCTACACCATCACAATAAATCCATGTAATATAGTCTACACCATCACAATAAATCCATGTAATATAGTCTACACCATCACAATAAATTCATGCAATATAGTCTACACCATCACAATAAATCCATGTAATATAGTGTACCTACACCATCACAATAAATCCATGTAATATAGTCTACACATAACAATAAATCCATGTAATATAGTCTACACCATCACAATAAATCCATGTAATATAGTCTACACCATCACAATAAATCCATGTAATATAGTCTACACCATCACAATAACCCCATGTAATACAGCCTACACCATCACAATAAATCCATGTAATATAGTCTACCTACACCATCACAATAATCCATGTAATATAGTCTACACCATCACAATAAATCCATGTAATATAGTCTACCTACACCATCACAATAAATCCATGTAATATAGTCTACACTATCACAATAAATCCATGTAATATAGTCTACCTACACCATCACAATAAATCCATGTAATATAGTCTACACCATCACAATAAATCCATGTAATATAGTCTACCTACACCATCACAATAAATCCATGTAATATAGTCTACACCATCACAATAAATCCATGTAATATAGTCTACACCTTCAAAATAAATCCATGTAATATAGTCTACACCATCACAATAAATCCATGTAATATAGTCTACCTACACCATCACAATAAATCCATGTAATATAGTCTACCTACACCATCACAATAAATCCATGTAATATAGTCTACACCATCACAATAAATCCATGTAATATAGTCTACACCATCACAATAAATCCATGTAATATAGTCTACACCATCACAATAAATCCATGTAATATAGTCTACACCATCACAATAAATCCATGTGATATAGTCTACACCATCACAATAAATCCATGTAATATAGTCTACACCTTCACAATAAATCCATGTGATATAGTTTACACCTTAACAATAAATCCATGTAATATAGTCTACCTACACCATCACAATAAATCCATGTAATATAGTCTACACCATCACAATAAATCCATGTAATATAGTCTACCTACACCATCACATTAAATCCATGTAAAATAGTCTACACCATCACAATAAATCCATGTAATATAGTCTACACCATCACAATAAATCCATGTAATATAGTCTACACCATCACAATAAATCCATGTAATATAGTCTACACCTTCACAATAAATCCATGTAATATAGTTTACACCTTAACAATAAATCCATGTAATATAGTCTACACCATCACAATAAATCCATGTAATATAGTCTACACTATCACAATAAATCCATGTAATATAGTCTACCTACACCATCACAATAAATCCATGTAATATAGTCTACACCATCACAATAAATCCATGTAATATAGTCTACCTACACCATCACAATAAATCGATGTAATATAGTCTACCTACACCATCACAATAAATCCATGTAATATAGTCTACACCATCACAATAAATCCATGTAATATAGTTTACACCTTCACAATAAATCCATGCAATATAGTCTACCTACACCATCACAATAAATCCATGTAATATAGTCTACACCATCACAATAAATCCATGTAATATAGTCTACCTACACCATCACAATAAATCCATGTAATATAGTCTACACCTTCACAATAAATCCATGTAATATAGTCTACACCATCACAATAAATCCATGTAATATAGTCTACACCATCACAATAAATCCATGTAATATAGTCTACACCTTCACAATAAATCCATGTAATATAGTCTACACCATCACAATAAATCCTTGTAATATAGTCTACCTATACCATCACAATAAATCCATGTAATATAGTCTACCTACACCATCACAATAAATCCATGTAATATAGTCTACACCATCACAATAAATCCATGTAATATAGTCTACACCATCACAATAAATTCATGCAATATAGTCTACACCATCACAATAAATCCATGTAATATAGTGTACCTACACCATCACAATAAATCCATGTAATATAGTCTACACATCACAATAAATCCATGTAATATAGTCTACACCATCACAATAAATCCATGTAATATAGTCTACACCATCACAATAAATCCATGTAATATAGTCTACACCATCACAATAACCCCATGTAATACAGCCTACACCATCACAATAAATCCATGTAATATAGTCTACCTACACCATCACAATAAATCCATGTAATATAGTCTACACCATCACAATAAATCCATGTAATATAGTCTACCTACACCATCACAATAAATCCATGTAATATAGTCTACACTATCACAATAAATCCATGTAATATAGTCTACCTACACCATCACAATAAATCCATGTAATATAGTCTACACCATCACAATAAATCCATGTAATATAGTCTACCTACACCATCACAATAAATCCATGTAATATAGTCTACCTACACCATCACAATAAATCCATGTAATATAGTCTACACCATCACAATAAATCCATGTAATATAGTCTACACCATCACAATAAATCCATGTAATATAGTCTACACCATCACAATAAATCCATGTAATATAGTCTACACCATCACAATAAATCCATGTGATATAGTCTACACCATCACAATAAATCCATGTAATATAGTCTACACCTTCACAATAAATCCATGTGATATAGTTTACACCTTAACAATAAATCCATGTAATATAGTCTACCTACACCATCACAATAAATCCATGTAATATAGTCTACACCATCACAATAAATCCATGTAATATAGTCTACCTACACCATCACATTAAATCCATGTAAAATAGTCTACACCATCACAATAAATCCATGTAATATAGTCTACACCTTCACAATAAATCCATGTAATATAGTCTACACCATCACAATAAATCCATGTAATATAGTCTACACCTTCACAATAAATCCATGTAATATAGTTTACACCTTAACAATAAATCCATGTAATTTAGTCTACACCATCACAATAAATCCATGTAATATAGTCTACCTACACCATAACAATAAATCCATGTAATATAGTCTACCTACACCATCACAATAAATCCATGTAATATAGTCTACACCATCACAATGAATCCATGTAATATAGTCTACACCATCACAATAAATCCATGTAATATAGTCTACCTACACCATCACAATAAATCCATGTAATATAGTCTACCTACACCATCACAATAAATCCATGTAATATAGTCTACACCATCACAATAAATCCTTGTAATATAGTCTACCTACACCATCACAATAAATCCATGTAATATAGTCTACCTACACCATCACAATAAATCCATGTAATATAGTCTACCTACACCATCACAATAAATCCATGTAATATAGTCTACACCATCACAATAAATCCATGTAATATAGTCTACACCTTCACAATAAATCCATGTAATATAGTCTACGTACACCATCACAATAAATCCATGTAATATAGTCTACACCATCACAATAAATCCATGTAATATAGTCTACACCATCACAATAAATCCATGTAATATAGTCTACACCTTCACAATAAATCCATGTAATACAGCCTACACCATCACAATAAATCCATGTAATATAGTCTACACCATCACAATAAGTCCATGTAATATAGTCTACACCATCACAATAAATCCATGTAATATAGTCTACACCATCACAATAAATCCATGTAATATAGTCTACCTACACCATCACAATAAATCCATGTAATATAGCCTACACTATCACAATAAATCCATGTAATATAGTCTACACCATCACAATAAATCCATGTAATATAGTCTACACCATCACAATAAATCCATGTAATATAGTCTACACCATCACAATCAATCCATATAATATATTCTACACCATCACAATAAATCCATGTAATATAGCCTACACCATCACAATAAATCCATGTAATATAGTTTACACCTTAACAATAAATCCATGTAATATAGTCTACCCCATAACAATATATCCATGTAATATAGCCTACACCATCACAATAAATCCATGTAATATAGTTTACACCTTAACAATAAATCCATGTAATATAGTCTACCTACACCGTCACAAGATGTTCCAGGTGTCTTGTTTCACTAGGCTCTGGGATCCTCCTCTGGCCTAGCCTATAGAAAGCTGGTGGGATCCTCCTCTGGCCTAGCCTATAGAAAGCTGGTGGGATCCTCCTCAGGCCTAGCCTATAGAAAGCTGGTGGGATCCTCCTCTGGCCTAGCCTATAGAAAGCTGGTGGGATCCTCCTCAGGCCTAGCCTATAGAAAGCTGGTGGGATCCTCCTCTTTTTAAGAGGCCATCAACTCTGTTTTCTCACGCAATTGCGTAGCCTATAGAAATGTTGTTCAACAGGAACAATTATTTATTTCCATGCATCATCCAGCTATGAGGAGCTGGCTCTTGCTGTGCAACAGGTGAAACTATTCTGCTCAAACTCTGAATGCCAGGGCTCTCATGAAGTGTTTGATTTGATTTCCATCGATGTCAGTGTTTAGAGGGACAATAGAGTGCTGAGTATTAGAGACTGGCTGTTAGACAGTTTGGTAGACTACTAACGACAGTTACCATGAAGTGTTTGATTTGATTTCCATCGATGTCAGTGTTTAGAGGGACAATAGAGTGCTGAGTACCGACCATTAGAGACTGGCTGTTAGACAGTTTGGTAGACTACTAATGACAGTTACCATGAAGTGTTTGATTTGATTTCCATCGATGTCAGTGTTTAGAGGGACAATAGTGTGCTGAGTGCCGGCCATTGGCTGTTAGACAGTTTGGTAGACTACTAACGACAGTTATCATGACTGTCAGTCTAGTGACGGCCAGTGTGGGAGTCATAGGTGATACAGGCCTAACCAGGTGACAACCACAACACACACAGTAAATTAAGACATGCACAGCCCAGGATTAAATCTGATCACGCTTGTAGACAATGCCTATTTTAAATGTAATGTTTGAGGAGATCGCATTAATGGTAAGCGGTGCATATGTCGGCCCAATCGGAAGTGTCCTTTTAAATGTCGCATTAAGACACAAAGCATGATTGGATTGAGTTCTGACCACAGACACACTGTTACCTCTGTCTTCCATTTCTTCTTGACATCCAGGAAGACATCGTAGAGGGCATCGATCTCTTTAGTAGCGTTGGTGGGAGTGGTGTGCTGGGGTACTAACACAAAGTCCCGTATGGCTGGAGAGAAAGAGAGAGAATGAGACAGAGAGATGGTGAGAGAGAGAGAGAGAGAGAAAGAGAGAGAGAGAGATGGTGTGAGAGAGAGATGGTGTGAGAGAGAGAGGATGAGAGAGAGAGGATGAGAGAGAGAGATGGTGTGAGAGAGAGAGAGGATGAGAGAGAGAGAGAGAGAGAGAGAGGATGAGACAGAGAGATGGTGTGAGAGAGAGAGAGAGGATGAGAGAGAGAGATGGTGTGAGAGAGAGAGAGGATGAGAGAGAGAGGATGAGAGAGATGTGTGAGAGAGTGAGAGAGAGAGAGAGAGAGAGAGAGAGAGAGAGAGAGAGATGGTGTGAGAGAGAGAGAGGATGAGAGAGAGAGGATGAGAGAGATGTGTGAGAGAGTGAGAGAGAGAGAGAGAGAGATGGTGTGAGAGAGAGAGAGATGGTGTGAGAGAGAGAGCGAGAGAGAGAGAAAGAGAGAGAGAGAGAGAGAGAGAGAGAGAGAGAGAGAGGATGAAACAGTGCATCACGTCGGGCCAGGCTTTTTTCACTACACGCGACTCGAATGGTTTGAGTCACTAACGTGATCTTCCTGTCCTGTTTTGCACCCCTCTGGCTCGTGAAGTGGGGGAGATCTTCATGGCCTATACTTGGCCTTGTCTCAGGGCAGTTAGGCGGGAGAGAGAGAGAGAGGCAGGGAGAGAGAGACAGAGAGTGAGAGAGGCAGGGCGAGAGAGACAGAGAGTGAGTGAGAGATACAGAGAGTGAGTGAGAGAGAGAGGCAGGGAGAGAGAGGCAGAGGGTGAGAGAGGCAGTGAGAGAAGCAGGGAGAGAGAGACAGAGATTGAGAGAGGCAGGGAGAGAGAGACAGAGATTGAGAGAGGCAGGGAGAGAGAGACAGAGATTGAGAGAGGCAGGGAGAGAGAGACAGAGATTGAGAGATACAGAAAAAGTATGTTTGTGCGTGTATATCATTGAATGTGTATGCATCTTTGAAGCTTAAGCTTGCATGTTGGTATTTTTTGCATGGGTATTTATCATTTTAGGGAGGGAGAGAGATGGAGATAGAGAGAGACAGAAGGAGAGGCAGGGAGGGAGAGAGTGAGACAGAGTGAGTGAGACAGAGAGAGAGGGGGAGAGAGAGATGGAGAGAGGGAGAGAGAAAGACAGGGAGATACACAGAGAGAGGGAGCGAGAGACATATAGAGAAAGAGACAGTGACACAGAGAGAGGGGAGAGACAGATATGGAGAGAGAGAGAGAGAGGCAGGGAGGGCCTTCTATTCCATCAAAAGGAAAATAAATGTCGACATACCAATTAGGATCTGGCTAAAAATACTTGAATCAGTTATAGAACCCATTGCCCTTTATGATAGTCAGGTCTGGGGTCCACTCACCAATCAAGAATTTACAAAATGGGACAAACATCAAATTGAGACTGCATGCAGAATTCTGCAAAAATATCCTCAGTGTACAACGTAAAACCCCAAATAATGCATGCAGAGCAGAATTAGGACGATACCGAGGGATTATCAAAATCCAGAAAAGAGAAGTTAAATTCTACAACCCCCTAAAAGGAAGCGATTCCCAAACTTACCATAACAAAGCCATCACCTGCAGAGAGATGAACCTGGAGAAGAGTCCATTAAGCAAGTTGGTCCTGGGGCTCAGTTCACAAACACAAACAGACCCCACAGAGCCCCAGGACAGCAACACAGTTAGACCCAACCTAATCATGAGAAAATATAATTACTTGACACATTGGAAAGAATTAACAAAAAAACTGAGCAAACTAGAATGCTATTTGGCCCTAAACAGAGAGTACGCAGTGGCAGAATACCTGACCACTGTGACTGACCCAAACTTAAGGACAGCTTTGACTATGTACAGACTCAGTGAGCATAGCCTTGCTATTGAGAAAGGCCGCCGTAGGCAGACCTGGCTCTCAAGAGAAGACAGGCTATGTGCCCACTGCCCACAACATGAGGTGGAAACTGAGCTGCACTTCCTAACCTCCTGACAAATGTATGACCATATTAGAGACACATATTTCCCTCAGATTACACAGATCCACAAAGAATTAGAAAACAAACCCAATTTTGATAAACTCCCATATCTATTGGGTGAAATACCACAGTGTTCCATCACAGCAGCAAGATGTGTGACCTGTTGCCACAAGAAAAGGGCAACCAGTGAAGAACAAACACCATTGTAAATACAACCCATATTTATGTTTATTTATTTTCCTTTTTGTACTTTAACTATTTGCACATCGTTACAACACTGTATATAGACATAGTATGACATTTGAAATGTCTCTATTATTTTGGAACTTCTGTGAGTGTAATGTTTACTGTTCATTTTTATTGTTTATTTCACTTTGGCTTATTATCTACTTCACTTGCTTTGACAATGTTAACATATGTTTCCCATGCCAATAAAGCCCTTACATTGAAATTGAATTGAAATTGAGAAAGAGACAGAGAGTGAGAGAGAGAGAGAAAGAGACAGAGAGAGAGTTAGAGAGACAGAGAGAGATACAAAAATACAGAGAGAGAGTTAGAGACAGAGGGAGAGAGAGAGACAGACAGAGAAAGAGACAGAGAGAGAGTTAGAGACAGAGAAAGAGACAGAGAGAGAGTTAGAGAGACAGAGAGAGATACAAAAATACAGAGAGAGAGTTAGAGACAGAGGGAGAGAGAGAGACAGACAGAGAAAGAGACAGAGAGACAGAGACAGAGAGTTAAAGAGACAGAGAGAAAGAGACATAGAGAGTTAAAGAGACAGAGAGAGAGAGACAGACACAGAGAGAGTTAAAGAGATAGAGAGACAGACAGAGAGACAGAGAGACAGAGACATAGAGAGAGTTAAAGAGACAGAGAGACAGAGAAAGAGACAGACAGAGAGAGAGACAGAGAACGAGACAGAGACAGAGAGAGAGAGACAGAGAGACAGACAGAGAGAGAGATAAAGAGAGAGAGAGACAGAGAGAGAGACAGAGAGACAGAGAGACAGAGACATAGAGAGAGATAAAGAGAGAGAGAGACAGAGAGAGAGACAGAGAGACAGAGAGACAGAGACATAGAGAGAGTTAAAGAGACAGAGAGACAGAGAAAGAGACAGACAGAGAGAGAGACAGAGAACGAGACAGAGACAGAGAGACAGACAGAGAGAGAGATAAAGAGAGAGAGAGACAGAGAGAGAGAGAGAGAGAGAGAGAGAGAGAGAGAGAGAGAGAGAGAGAGAGAGAGAGAGAGAGAGAGAGAGAGAGAGAGAGAGAGAGAACGAGACAGACAGATTGATTTAATCTATCATTATTCTCATTAATATTGTTGTTGTAGTTGCTGTTAATGTTAATCCCATTTCCACTACTATTATTATTATTGATGTCGGTCCCATCATTTTTTGTTATATGTGTACTTTGACAATGTACGTAATTTAAGAAAGAGGCGGAAAAGACAAGACACCGCGTGTTGTGTGATGTCATGTCCCTTTAATTCTACCTCATCATGTTCTCAACTCAATTGTTTTACTCTAATTTACCTGTAATAACGTTTTACTACTGTTTGTAACACCCCTACGACAGCTTATAACAGTATTATAACAGCAGTGCTACCT
>NC_042986.1:45231254-45295084 GCF_901001165.1 Salmo trutta
TATCGTGCTGTGTTGTCATGTGGTGCTACCATGCTGTGTTGTTTTCATGTTGTGTTGCTACCATGCTGTGGTGCTACCGTGCTGTGTTGTTTTCATGTCGTGTTGCTACCATGCTGTGGTGCTACCATGCTGTGTTGTCATGTGTTGCTGCCATGTTGTGCTGTTGTCTTAGGTCTCTCTTTATATAGTGTTTTGGTGTCGTGATGTGTGTTTTGTCCTACATTTTTATTTTTAATCCCAGCCCCTGTCCCTGCAGGAATCCTTTTGCCTCTTGGTAGGCCGTCATTGTAAATAAGAATTTGTTTTTAACTGACTTGCCTAGTTAAATAAAGGTTCAATGAAATAAAATAAAAACATTTATTTGAACTATTCTAGTTAACGAAATTGACGTTAACATGATGCTAACAGTTTAGCTTCCTCCACTGTCCAACTACCCCGTACTGCCCCGTACTACCCCGTACTGCTCCATACTGCCCCATACTGCCCCATACTGCCCCATACTGCCCCATACTGCTCCATACTGCCCCATACTGCTCCATACTGCCCCATACTGCCCCATACTGCCCCATACTGCCCCATACTGCTCCATACTGCCCGATACTGCTCCATACTGCCCCATACTGCCCCATACTGCTCCATACTGCCCCATACTGCCCCATACTGCTCCATACTGCCCCATACTGCTCCATACTGCCCCATACTGCTCCATACTGCCCCATACTGCTCCATACTGCCCCATACTACCCCATACTGCCCCATACTGCCCCATACTGCTCCATACTGCCCCATACTGCCCCATACTGCTCCATACTACCCCATACTGCCCCATACTGCCCCATACTGCCCCATACTGCTCCATACTGCCCCATACTGCCCCATACTGCTCCATACTGCCCCATACTGCCCGATACTGCTCCATACTGCCCCATACTGCCCCATACTGCTCCATACTGCCCCATACTGCCCCATACTACCCCATACTGCCCCATACTGCCCCATACTACCCCATACTGCCCCATACTGCTCCTTGACAATGCACCAAGGGTTTGAGCCACCCAAATGTTACCTCTTGGATGGCTCCATTCATGACAGTTCAACCTAGCTGTGGAGTGAGCTTATGGCACGTTCTTAACTCTGCTACGGTAGCACACCTGATTACACTTGTCAACTAATTGTCAAGCCCCTGAATAGGTGAATGAGGTGAGTTAGTTCAAGGATACAACAACATTGTGAAACGTCTGGGAGACCCAAGTAGCGGTTGAGTTAAATAGAAATTTCTCAATAATCATTACAAATGTGTACCCTAAACCAGTGGCCCAGGGACCCCTCCCAGGCAAACCAGTGGCCCAGGGACTGCTTCCAGGCAAACCAGTGGCCCAGGGACCGCTCCCAGACAAACCAGTGGCCCAGGGAACCTTCCCAGGCAAACCAGTGGCCCAGGGACTGCTTCCAGCCAAACCAGTGGCCCAGGGAACCCTCCCAGGCAAACCAGTGGCCAAGGGACCGCTTCCAGGCAAACCAGTAGCCCAGGGAACCCTCCCAGGCAAACCAGTGGCCCAGGGACCGATCCCAGACAAACCAGTAGCCCAGGGAACCCTCCCAGGCAAACCAGTAGCCCAGGGACCCCTCCCAGGCAAACCAGTGGCCAAGGGACCGCTTCCAGGCAAGCCAGTGGCTCAGGTAACCCTCCCAGGCAAACCAGTGGTCCAGGGACCGCTCCCAGGCAAACCAGTGGTCCAGGGAACCCCTCCCAGGCAGACCAGGGAACCCCTCCCAGGCAGACCAGTGGTCTAGGGAACCCCTCCCAGGCAAACCAATGGTCCAGGGAACCCCTCCCAGGCAAACCAGTGGTCCAGGGAACCCCTCCCAGGCAAACCAGGGAACCCCTCCCAGGCAGACCAGGGAACCCCTCCCAGGCAAACCAGTGAACTCCTCCCAGGCAAACCAGTGGTCCAGGGAACCCCTCCCAGGCAAACCAGTGGTCCAGGGAACCCCTCCCAGGCAGACCAGGGAACCCCTCCCAGGCAAACCAGTGAACCCCTCCCAGGCAAACCAGTGGTCCAGGGAACCCCTCCCAGGCAAACCAGTGGTCCAGGGAACCCCTCCCAGGCAAACCAGTGGTCCAGGGAACCCCACCCAGGCAAACCAGAAGTAATTAACGTTTTAAAATGAATAGATTTAGTTTTCATTACTTTAATCTCCCCACATAATTCGAAAGGGAAGTGCAAACTCTAACATATCCTATTTGTTAGAAAGGTCACTCCTAACACATTTTCACTAAATGCTGCTATTTAGCTGGTTAAACAAACGCTAGCCATGTGTTGGTATGGAAAGGTAACTCTAAGAGCAGCTGTTTAGCTGGTTAAACAAAGGTTAGCCATCATTAGAAATATATTCTCCTCTTTCTACTGTAAACTCTTAGAAAGATGATATTCTCCTCTACTGTAAACTCTTAGAAAGAAGATATTCCCGTGTGGCTCAGTTGGTAGAGCATGGTGTTTGCAATGCCAGGGTTGTGGGTTTGATTCCCACGGGGGACCAGTACGGGGGGGAAAAAAATGACGTAAATGTAAACTCTTAGAAAGAAGATATTCTCCATATTGTCTACTGTAAACTCTAAGAAAGATGATATTCTCCTCTTTTTTACAGTATACTCTTAGAAAAAAGGATCCCAAAAGGGTGCTTGCCCGTAGGATAAGCATTTTTGGTTTGAGGTACAAACCCTTTTTGATTCCAGGTAGTGTTTCAGGTAGTGTACCTGGAACCGAAAGGGTTCTACCTGGAACCGAAAGGGTTCTACCTGGAACTGAAAGGGTTCTACCTGCAACCAAAAGGGTTCTCCCTGGAACCGAAAGGGTTCTACCTGCAACCTAAAAAAGGTTCTTCAGAGGGGTCACACTACTGGGACAGTCGAAGAACCCTTTAAGGTTCTAGATAGCAACTTTCTTTCTAAGAGTGTAGGCATGCAATTAAAAAACATATATTTCGTTGTTGCTAATAATATTCATAAAAACATTGAAATAAAAATGAAAAAAACATTTTTGGTTGCAGACTCCCTGCAGTACCTCCATGGAACCCTAGAGGGCCAGACCCCAGATTGAATATCCCTGAACTAAAATATACACAACTTCAGTCCCACACAGTTTAACGTTATAGTACTGTGCGACAGAAAGATTATGAGGAAGATAAATAAAAAATAAATGTCCTCTTCAGATTCATACTGCCACTATTATTATGTTAAATTAATGACAGAGTGTATAACACATTAGATCTGGTAGAAAATAATACAAACAAAAAAACATGCATTTTCTATTATTTTTTTTCCATTATCTTTGAAATGCAAGAGAAATTCCATACATAGAGATAGGATTCTAGGTGTAATGTAGATGTTGTCCACAAGATGGCAGCAATGTGTGTGCAACGTTTCAGACTGATCCAGCGAAGAATTACATCACTTCCCAACATTTTGTATCAAGTCTGCCAGGAGTTTGTCCGAATGTGCCGAATTGGTCAATTGATACATTTTCAAGTACATAACTATAGAGATCATACAAAAATGCTACGGTAATATGAAATTCTGGTAATTTACACACTCCCAGGAATGTCATACATGATGGATCATTAGCTTCCCTACAGAAAAGACACTAACCTTCACACATCTACAGTGGGGGAAAAAAGTATTTGATCCCCTGCTGATTTTGTACGTTTGCACACTGACAAAGAAAGGATCAGTCTATAATTTTAATGGTAGGTTTATTTGAACAGTGAGAGACAGAATAACAACATAATATCCAGAAAGACGCATGTCAGAAATGTTATAAATTGATTTGCATTTTAATGAGGGAAATAAGTATTTGACCCCCTCTCAATCATAAAGATTTCTGGCTCCCAGGTGTCTTTTATACAGGTAACGAGCTGAGATTAGGAGCACACTCTTAAAGGGAGTGCTCCTAACCGCAGCTTGTTACCTGTAAAAAAGACACCTGTCCACAGAAGCAATCAATCAATCAGATTCCAAACTCTCCACCATGGCCAAGACCAAAGAGCTCTCCAAGGATGTCAGGGACAAGATTGTAGACCTACACAAGGCTGGAATGGGCTACAAGACCATCGCCAAGCAGCTTGGTGAGAAGGTGACAACATTTGGTGCGATTATTCGCAAATGGAAGAAACACAAAAGAACTGTCAATATCCCTTGGCCCGGGGCTTCATGCAAGATCTCACCTCGTGGAGTTGCAATGATCATGAGAACGGTGAGGAATCAGCCCAGAACTACACGGGAGGATCTTGTCAATGATCTCAAGGCAGCTGGGACCATAGTCACCAAGAAAACAATTGGTAACACACTACGCCGTCAAGGACTGAAATCCTGCAGCGCCCGCAAGGTCCCTCTGCTCAAGAATACATATACATATCCGTCTGAAGTTTGCCAATGAACATCTGAATGACTCAGAGGACAACTGGTGAAAGTGTTGTGGTCAGATGAGACCAAAATGGAGCTCTTTGACATCAACTCAACTCGCCGTGTTTGGAGGAGGAGGAATGCTGCCTATGACCCCAAGAACACCATCCCCACCATCAAACATGGAGGTGGAAACATTATGCTTTGGGGGTGTTTTTCTGCTAAGGGGACAGGACAACTTCACCTCATCAAAGGGACGATGGACGGGGCCATGTATTGTCAAATCTTGGGTGAGAACCTCCTTCCCTCAGCCAGGGCATTGAAAATGGGTCATGGATGGGTATTCCAGCATGACAATGACCCAAAACACACGGCCAAGGCAACAAAGGAGTGGCTCAAGAAGAAGTACATTAAGGTCCTGGAGTGGCCTCGTCAGTCTCCAGACCTTAATCCCATAGAAAATCTGTGGAGGGAGCTGAAGGTTCGAGTTGCCAAACGTCAGCCTCGAAACCTTAATGACTTGGAGAAGATCTGCAAAGAGGAGTGGGACAAAATCCCTCCTGAGATGTGTGCAAACCTGGTGGCCAACTACAAGAAACGTCTAACCTCTGTGATTGCCAACAAGGGTTTTGCCCCCAAGTACTAAGTCATGATTTGCAGAGGGGTCAAATACTTATTTCCCTCATTAAAATGCAAATCATTTTATAACATTTTTGACATGTGTTTTTCTGGATATTTTGTTGTTATTCTGTCTCTCACTGTTCAAATAAACCTACTATTAAAGTTATAGACTGATCATTTCTTTGTAAGTGGGCAAACGTACAAAATCAGCAGGGGATCAAATACTTTTTTCTCCCACTGTAGATGTCAGGGACTGCAGTGGGGTTAGACTGTAGAACCCAGTTTCTACATTTGAATATAATTATTTTTTTTTTTGAACAAAACTACACTACGTTTGATCTCTGGGACCCTCAGGATGACAAATCAGAGCAAGATTACTGAATGTAAGTACATTATTTACCTTCAGAGGTGAATATATCAAACCAGTTGCCTTGATAAAAGTGTTTTGTTGTTGTGCACTTTCCACAAACAACAGCATGGTATTTTTGTTGTTGTAATAGCTACTGTAAATTGGACACTGCAGTTAGATTAACAAGAATATAGTGCAACAACTGTCCCGGTTTAGGGACACCGATCCTGTAGACTTTTGTTATATATCGAGCTGACTAGCGCTATTTTACTCAGCATGACAAAGAAGAAAATTACAAGCGAGGAAAGGAGAGAAATCACACTAAATCATCTTTATAACGCTCTTTCAGAACGCTGTGATTGGCTTGAATGTCTAGCCTAGGTGCCAGATCTGTTTGGCAATCGGGCATTTGAAAGTCATGTTGAGTCACGTAACTTCTTCATACCTTCTCTCCAGTTTCCAGCTAAGCTCTTGTGCCTCATACCTTCTCTCCAGTTTCCCGCTAAGCTCTTGTGCCTCATACCTTCTCTCCAGTTTCCCGCTAAGCTCTTGTGCCTCATACCTTCTCTCCAGTTTCCCGCTAAGCTCTTGTACCTCATACATTCTCTCCAGTTTCCCGCTAAGCTCTTGTTCCTCATACATTCTCTCTAGAGGTGGGTGGCAGGTAGCCTAGCAGTAACTGAAAGCTTGTGCCCTTGAGCAAGGCACTTAACCCTAATTGGTCCAGGAGCGCTAGATAATGGTGACCCTGGCTGTGACCCCACTCTCCGAGTGTGTCTCAGGGGGAGTTGGGATATAAAAGAAAATACATTTCCAATTCACATACGTGTATTAATACATACATGTACATGGAGTTAAATAGGAGTTCCAAGTCATTAATAGTTACACGGTAATTACTCAATAATGACCTAACAATTGCAGTGTGATTAGTTTAGGATTCATTAAAGCCCAGTGGGAGTACTTAAACCCAGGCTTAATATAATACATACTGTAATATGCCATTTATCAGACGCTTTTATCCAAAGTGACTT
This sequence comes from Salmo trutta, assembly GCF_901001165.1. Taxonomy (NCBI): domain Eukaryota; kingdom Metazoa; phylum Chordata; class Actinopteri; order Salmoniformes; family Salmonidae; genus Salmo; species Salmo trutta. The sequence continues at coordinate 45,237,658 of NC_042986.1, forward strand.
ACAGTTGTGTGTGCAATGCTTACATTTTACGTATGGGTACCCATGGGAATTGAACCCACAATCCATTGCAAGCTCCACGATCTACCAACTGAGCCATATAGGACCATTTAAACTAGTCTACACACTAGTCTTCATACAACATTAAACCCCCAAGACTTAAACTAGCCTACAGGCTAGGTTGGATGTTCCCAGCTGACAAGACACAGAGATCATTTGAGATGCTCCCTGAAAGTCACGTGAGCTCAGAGTGACAGTGGTGAGCTCAGACAGTGGTGAGTTCAGACAGTGGTGAGCTCAGACAGTGGTGAGCTCAGACAGTGGTGAGCTCAGACAGTGGTGAGTTCAGACAGTGGTGAGTTCAGACAGTGGTGAGTTCAGACAGTGGTGAGTTCAGACAGTGGTGAGTTCAGACAGTGGTGAGCTCGACAGTGGTGAGCTCAGACAGTGGTGAGTTCAGACAGTGGTGAGCTCAGATGACAGTGGTGAGCTCAGACAGTGGTGAGCTCAGACAGTGGTGAGTTCAGACAGTGGTGAGCTCAGAGTGACAGTGGTGAGCTCAGAGTGACAGTGGTGAGCTCAGAGTGACAGTGGTGAGCTCAGAGTGACAGTGGTGAGCTCAGACAGTGGTGAGCTCAGACAGTGGTGAGCTCAGACAGTGGTGAGCTCAGAGTGACAGTGGTGAGCTCAGAGTGACAGTGGTGAGCTCAGACAGTGGTGAGCTCAGACAGTGGTGAGTTCAGACAGTGGTGAGTTCAGACAGTGGTGAGCTCAGAGTGACAGTGGTGAGCTCAGAGTGACAGTGGTGAGCTCAGACAGTGGTGAGCTCAGACAGTGGTGAGCTCAGACAATGGTGAGTTCCTACTGTCTTTTCCAACTCTCTAGACCGTTGGCTTAATAGTTACATGGTAATTACTTGATAATGACCTAACAGTTACAGTTTGGTTTGTTTGGGGTAAAACCAGCAGGGTGTAACACAGGCTAAGTATAGATTCACACTACATTCAACCCAGACTGAAACTACAGCTTTACAAAGTTAAATCGGCAGAGTTCATTTAACTCCCATGGAGTCAAATTTAACACTAGTTGGGGGTTTATGTGTGACTCGTTTCAGGAAACTAGGCATATGTTGCGAGTTACTACTTCACAGGAGCACCATTTGAGCCAAATGCGTTTTTTGGCAGAAATGCCTTCTGGAACATATTAACTTTCATAAGCCTTAATAACGAACGTTTATGCAAATCATATAATTTATGAAAATACAAATAAAATTGATAAATTATGTGCCTAATTGATTTAGTCACTGAAAAGTCAGTAACCTTCCCGCTAGCCATGATTGGCTAAGATAATGAGTGGGCTGGACATGCCGAGAGATGAGTTCTGATTGGTCTGCCATGTAGCATGCTTCTGTCTATTTGAGCTGGTCAGTATGTTTAGGTAATCCTTCCTAACTCAGCTTTTTTTTAAAGATATCACGTAGTAGAACTGCATACGTGTTTGCTCTCCACTTTTTAGAGGACTGAGTTTTGAAATCAGTGGAATTAGAGTATGATAATAGCTAAGGAGATGGAGAAAACACCTGTCTCCGGATTACATCTTCAAACTAAGGACCACCGTGGCATCTGTGACAGAGAAGGAGAAGCGTCCATCCATGTACGTGGGTAAGATAGTCTAGCTAGCTACATTTTCAGATATTACACGTTTCTAATTTAGTCAGAAAGTTGTTTTCATTTAAAGTTAAAGTGTACTGTTAGCTAGCTAGCTAACAGTAGCTGGCTGGCTAGCTAGCCTCTTGAATGTCTCATCCCGTTAGCGGGATCATTTTCCAGCGAAAACTCCTAGCGACATTAGCATAACGAAATTCAATATTTTTTTTTTTTCAAATATAGGGCTGTCTCATATCGTTTTATAGATACACCTCTCTTGAATCGACCCTCGTTGTCCGATTTCAAAAAGGTTTTACAGGAAAAGCACAATATTAGATTATGTTAGAGGAGTACTTTGTAAAAATCGCATCATATGAATTTTCCAACCAAGCACACGCATCACATATAGCCAAAAAACAGCTAAATGCAGCACTAACCTTTTACAAACTTCATCAGATGACACACCTAGGACATCATGTTACACACAGCATGCAATCTTTTGTTCAATAAAGGTCATATTTCTATATAAAAACAGCATTTTACATCGGCACCTGAGGTTGACTAACTATTTTCCCATATAATGCGTCCCGGGAAACACTGCTACAATTTTATAAATTACTATTCGAAAACGATTTTTTTAATATATATTGTCAATCTAAGATTTATAGATGAATATCTCTTGAAAACACCAGTCAAAACAGATTTTAAATTAACTTTACAGGGTAATCACACTTTGAGATCAAATGGGATGCGATACCCAGAAATTGAGCTCGAAAACGTAGCTCGGCGCCACCTGTGAACAATAGCAGAAACATCTTATATTGTATAATATCGCCAATAATCCCTCACCTTTAGTTGTCTTCATCAGAAATCACATCCCGATGTCCCAGGTCCATGACAAATGTATTTTCGGTCGAAAAAGTCCATGCTTTATGTTCCATTAGCTTCCTCTTGCTAGCGCGTCCTAAGGCTGTAATCAAATGTTGATCCGTGGGCGGCAGCTGTCTAACGCAAAATGACTGTTTACGGTAAGTGAGGGTCGTTCAAACATGTCAAACGTTGTATCAAGAAATCGTCAGGGCCTGTTTCAACAAGAAAGCCAATCAGATTCAAGTGGGACGATTTCATTGTGTTTCAAAAAACTTCCAAAGGTGGGGGCAGACACGGCCGCCAACGTCACAATGCTCATGGCCCTCCGACTGTGACCAATTGCCACATCGTCTCTTTCACTGAGTTTCTACCGTAGAACCCTCAAAACACTTTGTAAAGACTGGGGACATCTAGTGGAAGCACTGGAAAGTGCTCAATTTTAATTTTTTTACGTTGTGATTTATAGGGAAGGCTGTGAAGTCGAGTCCACAATTCAGATTTCCACTTCCTGGTTCAATCGGTCTCGGGGTTTTGACTGCCATACGAGTTCTGCTATACTCACAGACACCATTCAAACAGTTTTAGAAAATTTAGGGTGTTTTCTATCCATATAAAATAAGTATATGCATGTCTTAGCTTCTGACTTTGATTAGTAGGCCGTTGAAAATGGGAACGATTTTTTTCCAAAATGCGCTGTGGCGCCCCCTATCCTAGGGGAACGGCAAGAAGCTAGCTAACGTTACGTGTATGATCTGTGTAGTAATATTATTTGTATCTCAGAGCCATTTGCTTTGCTAGTTATAGCCTAATGTTAGCTAGCTAACATTGAACCTGGTTGGTTAGCTACCTGCAGATTCATGTAGGGTAGTAACGTCATGAGTTGGGATTATGGGTCATTGCTTAGTTAGCTAGCTACATGTCTAAACAAAAGACTCCACTATGCAAGTAACCATTTCAATAGAATGTTCATGATGTACCTGCAACAACTGTTGATAGACGTAGCTGGTAAATTCTCCCTGGCTATCTACTCCGATTTCAAAGTATTCTTGTCTGTGTGCCAGAGCGCAGAATAACTGACGAATTTACAAACACTCAACACCCGTTGAACGTGGCCAGTGTCAGTAAACGTTGGCAAAAAAGCATAATTAAATTGTTGCCAGCAGTACAGTTGCAGTCACCAACACTCTGGATAGCATGAAAACAGCCTAACCAGCTCTGCTGGGGAGAGTGAAATGGTCAGAGTGAGGTGTTCTCTCGTTTGTGTCTGGAAGTAGCTAGCAAGTTAGCCAATCCTAGCCAGTCAGCTTGGGTGCTTGACTGCTGTTGTTAGGACAGAACGCTTGGATCAATCCTACTCCTCGGCCAGAGCGTCCAGTGTAGCGCTCTGAACGCTCCTTAAGAGATGGGTGGGGCTAAAGCTTAAGAGGGTGTGAACGATGCTGAATGGGTGGAGACAAAGAAGAGCTCTCCAGTAGGTACCAACACATTCAAAGGCCATTTTCTCAACTTTCAAAGCAGCATTACTTTCCCATTGCTTCTCAACTGTAGTGTATGATATACCATTTTCTAGTCTCTACTTTTATCCAATGTAAAAAAAACACAATTTCAAATGTTGCTACATGCGACCGCATCGAGCCGGTCAGTCACATATGGTTCCTGCCCCATTTTGTGTTAAAACTACTCTGGTCATGATGTTGATATATATTTTTGGAGTTAAAATGACACTAAATGGAGTAAATTTAAACAATTAACTCCAATTGCCATTTAACTCTTTTCAATGCTGTTTTTATTCAACTCTAATACAGCTTGTTTGTGTTGTTTTGAATTAAAGGAAGTAATATGTAGTTGACTGTTGAGTTATAAGGGGCCTTATTTAAATATTTCTTAATGTGTCACATTAGGGTGGTTTTCAATGTGATATCAAAATCTCTTTTGGGAAATATGACAATGAGGCCCCTCCCACATCTGTGGGTAACTCCATGACCTCTGGATACTCTTAATGGAGTTAAAAGTATTCTGTCCCAATGAACGCCAGTCATCGACACTAACTCCAGGGACCATATAACTCTAATTTCAATAATCCTTAATTTACTGCAGAGAAATATTTTGCTTTACAGCCTGATTTTAACATTTATTACATTGAAATGATGTGTCACTGGCCTACACACAATATACCCCATAATGTCAAATTAATTTTACAAATTAATTAAAAATGAAAAGCTGAAATGTCTTGAGTCAATAAGTATTCAACCCCTTTGTTATGACAAGCCTAAATAATTCAAAAGTAAAAATGTGCTTAACAAGCCACATAATAAGTTGCATGGACTCACTCTGTGTGCAATAATAGAGTTTAACATGTTTGTTTATGACTACCTCATCTCTGTACCCCACACATACAATTATCTGGAAGGTCCCTCTGTCGAGCAGTGAATTTCAAAAACAGATTCAACCACAAAGACCAGGGAGATTTTCCAATGCCTCGCAAAGAAGGGCACCTGTTGGTGGATGGGTAAACAAAAAATACAGACATTGAATATCCCTTTGAGTATGGTGAAGTTATTAATTAGACTTTGGATGGTGTATCAATACACCCAGTCACTACAAAGATACAGGCGTCCTTCCTAGCTCAGTTGCCAGAGAGGAAGGAAACTGCTCAGGGATTTCACCATGGCTTTGATAGGAGATAACTGAGGATGGATCAACAATGTAGCATCTTCACAATACTAACATAAATGACAGAGTGAAAATAAGGAAGCCTGAACAGAATAACAATATTCCAAAACATGCATCCTAAAGTAATACTGCAAAAAATGTGGCAAAGAAATTAACTTTTTGTCCTGAATACAAAGCATTATGTTTGGGGCAAATCCAACACAACACATCACTGAGTACCACTCTTCATATTGTAAAGCATGGTGGTGTCGGCATCATGTTATGGGTATGCTTGTCATTGTTAAGGACTGGGGAGTTTTTTAGGATAAAAATAAACAATACAGCTAAGCACTGGCAAAATCCTAGAGGAAAACCTGGTTGTCTGCTTTCAAACAGACACTGGGAGACAAATTCACCTTTCAGCAGGACAATAACCTAAAACACAAGGCCAAACATGCCAAGACGACATTGAATGTTCCTGAGTGGCCTAGTTACAGTTTCGATTTAAATCGGCTTGGCAATCTTGAAAATACTTGAAAAATGGCTGTCTAGCAATGAAAAGACTTTAAAATGTCTGTCTATCAATGAAAATACTTTAAAATGGCTGTCTATCAATGATCAACAACCAACTTGACATAGTTTGAATAATTTAAAAAAGGATCATGTGCAAATATTGTACAATCCAGGTTTGCAAATCTCTTAGAGACTTACCCAGAAAGACTCACAGCTATAATCACTGCCAAAGGTGATTCTAACATGTATTGACTCAGGGGTGTGAATACTTATGTAAATTTGTCATTATGGGGTATTGTGTGTAGATGGGTGAGAAAGAAAATCTATTTAATCCGTTTTGAATTCAGGCTGTAACACCAGAAAATGTGGAATAAGTCAAGGTGTATAAATACACGGAACCAGAGTCACATTCCAGTAGCTCTATTACACCCACTGCTCCTTGGCCGACTGTACTACAACAGACGCTGTACTAAGGAAAATCACAGTGAAACACTATGGGTCACCTCATGTCTGTTAAATACTGAGACCTCGCTCCCTCGCTCCCTCTCTCCCTCTCTCCCTCTCTCCCTCTCTCCCTCGCTCCCTCTCTCCCTCGCTCCCTCTCTCCCTCGCTCCCTTGCTCTCCCTCGCTCCCTCTCTCCCTCTCTCCCTCGCTCCTTCTCTCCCTCGCTCCCTCTCTCCCTCGCTCCCTCTCTCCCTCGCTCCCTCGCTCTCCCTCGCTCCCTCGCTCCCTCTCTCACACACATGCAAAAAACACTCTCGCAAGAAACACATTGGACCCACTAAAGGAGACCAGAGTCCCATAACTTTTACTATATAAGAGAGGTGTGGGACAAATTCTCCCTTGACGTTTAGTATATAAATACAGATGTGGGACGGAGGCTGAGAATTAAGGTTAACAGAGGAGAGAAAGACGAGACATACACAGATAAATTACATTAGATTCTGTGGTCTTACTAACTTGGTGGAGTCGGCTTACTTCCTTCTTCCTGGTTCAAGAGAACACTGCCCCGCTGCTACCCTATCTGTCCCACCCCACCCCTCTCTGCTTCCTGTAGGAGGGGTCGCTGCAGCTGACGAGTTCCATAAAAACACGCAGGCAAACACACACACACACACACACACACACACACACACACACACACACACACTGAAACCTGAGTTATTGCAGCCTGCGTCGCTGTCTCACTGCCAACCCAGCAGTATGAAGAGGGCTCAGATTCACAAAAGAACAAGTCTGTACAGTAGTTAAGGAAAAAATGGCAGTTAAGAAGAACTGTATTCTTAAGAAAGTTTTGTGACTACAGAAAAGCAAACTGAAGAAAAAGAACATGTTTAGCAACTTCTTGTGGAACGTTACAGCTTTTTAGTTCTGAGTTGGTTATATGTTTATCTGTGTCTCGTCTACTCTTGTTCCCCCTCTCCGGTGCTCGACGTCGCAGGTCTACTAACCGTCCTTGCAACCTATCATTACCACTGTCCTTGCAACCTATCATTACCACACCTGGCAACCCTCATTACCACACCTGGTAATCCTCATTACCACACCTGGCAACCCTCATGACCACACCTGGCAATCCTCATTACCACACCTGGCAACCCTCATGACCACACCTGGCAATCCTCATTACCACACCGGGCAACCCTCATTACTCTACCTGGCAACCCTCATTACAACACCTGGCAACCCTAATTACCACACCTGGTAATCCTCATTACCACACCTGGCAACCCTCATTACCACACCTGGTAATCCTCATTACCACACCTGGCAATCCTCATTACCACACCTGGCAACCCTCATTACTACACCTGGCAACCCTAATTATTGCACCTGGAAACCCTCATTACTACACCTGGCAACCCTTATTACTGCACCTGGAAACCCTCATTACAACACCTGGCAACCCTCATTACAACACCTGGCAACCCTCATTACTACACCTGGTAACCCTCATTACAACACCTGGCAACCCTCATTACTACACCTGCGCCCCATCATGATGCACCTGGACTTCATCACTCCCTGACTACTTCCCCTTCATGTCCGTTGTTTCACCCATCAGGTAGTATTGTTTTCATGTTTAGACGCTACTCCTGTTTTTGTATTCATTCCATGTTCATTCCTATTAAACTCACCCCCGACTCTACCTGCTTCCTGCCTCCCTGTGTCTCCGTTACCATCCGTTACTGTTCCTGGTTGACAGCTGGTCTAAAATAATTCAAATACCCAGGGGTGCTTTGGTTTAAAAAGTCAGGGGGAAATAACCTCAAAAGTTTTGGGGAATCTAAAACTAATTTCCTGCATTTCTACACAATCACATTTTTTTTAATTTTTTTTTTATTTCACCTTTATTTAACCAGGTAGGCCAGTTGAGAACAAGTTCTCATTTACAACTGTGACCTGGCCAAGATAAAGCAAAGCAGTGCGACAAAAACAACGCAGAGTTACACATGGGATAAACAAGCATACAGTCAATAACACAATAGAAAGTCTGAATACAGTGTGTGCAGATGAGGTAAGGAGCTAAGGCAATAAATAGGCCATAGTGGCGAAGTAATTTCAATTTAGCAAATTAACACTGGAGTGATAGATGAATTTTTTTTAAATAATAATAAATATGGTAGGTAGATAAATAGATGGGCTGTTTACAGATGGGCTATGTACAGGTGCAGTGATCTGTGAGCTGCTCTGACAGCTGGTGCTTAAAGTTAGTGAGGGAGATATGAGTCTCCAGCTTCAGTGATTTTTGCAATTCGTTCCAGTCATTGGCAGCAGAGAACTGTAAGGAAAGGCGGCCAAAGGAGGTGTTGGCTTTGGGGATGACCAGTGAAATATACCTGCTGGAGCGCGTGCTTCGAGTGGGTGCTGCTATGGTGACCAGTGGGCTGAGATAAGGCGGGGCTTTACCTAGCAGAGACTTGTAGATGACCTGGAGCCAATGGGTTTGGCGACGAATATGAGGCGAGGGCCAGCCAACGAGAGCATACAAGTCGCAATGGTGGGTAGTATATGGGGCTTTGGTGACAAAACGGATGGCACTGTGATAGACTGCATCCAATTTGCTGAGTAGAGTGTTGGAGGCTATTTTGTAAATGACATCGCCGAAGTCGAGGATCGGTAGGATAGTCAGTTTTACGAGGGGATGTTTGGCAGAATGAGTGAAGGAGGCTTTGTTGCGAAATAGGAAGCCAATTCTAGATTTAATTTTGGATTGGAGATGCTTAATGTGAGTCTGGAAGGAGAGTTTACAGTCTATCCAGACACCCAGGTATTTATAGTTGTCCACATATTCTAAGTCAGAACCGTCCAGAGTAGTGATCCTAGACTGGTGGGTGGGTGTGGGCAGCGATCGGTTGAAGAGCATGCATTTAGTTTTACTAGCGTTTAAGAGCAGTTGGAGGTCCCAGAATGAGTTTTGTATGGCATTGAAGTTTGTTTGGAGGTTTGTTAATTAACAGTGTCCAAAGAAGGGCCAGAAGTATACAGAATGGCGTCGTCTGCGTAGAGGTGGATCAGAGAATCACCCACAGCAAGAGTGACATCATTGATGTATACAGAGAAAAGAGTAGGCCCGAGAATTGAACCCTGTGGCACCCCCATAAACACTGCCAGAGGTCCAGACAACAGGCCCTCCGATTTGACACACTGAACTCTGTCTGAGAAGTAGTTGGTGAACCAGGCGAGGCAGTCATTTGAGAAACCAAGGCTGTTGAGTCTGCCGATAACAATACGGTGATTGACAGAGTCGAAAGCCTTGGCCAGGTCGATGAAGACGGCTGCACAGTATTGTTTTTTATCGATGGTGGTTATGATATCGTTTAGGACATTGAGCGTGGCTGAGGTGCACCCATGACCAGCTCGGAAACTGGATTGCATAGTGGAGAAGGTATGGTGGGATTCGAGATGGTCGGAGATCTGTTTGTTCACTTGGCTTTCGAAGACTTTAGAAAGGCAGGGCAGGATGGATATAGGTCTATAACAGTTTGGGTCTAGAGTGTTCCCCCTTTGAAGAGGGGGATGACTACAGCCACTTTCCAATCTTTATGAATCTCAGATGATACAGAAGAGAAGTTGAACAGACTAGTAATAGAGGTTGGCGGCGGATAATTTTAGGAAGAGAGGGTCCAGATTGTCTAGCCCACAACCCTTTTGGGGTCACTTCTATTGTAAATAAGAATATATTGTTTTTTGTTTTTCTAAACACTTCTACATGAATGTGGATGCTGCCTTGATTATGGACAATCCTGAATGAATCGTGACTAATGATGAGTGAGAAAGTTGTAAACGCACAAATATTATACCCCCAAAATATGCTAACCTCCCCTGTTATTGTAATGGTGAGATGTTAGCATGTCTTGGGGGTATGATATAAAATGCTAACCTCCCCTGTTATTGTAATGGTGAGAGGTTAGCATGTCTTGGGGGTATGATATAAAATGCTAACCTCCCCTGTTATTGTAATGGTGAGGGGTTAGCATGTCTTGGGGGGTATGATATAAAATGCTAACCTCCCCTGTTATTGTAATGGTGAGAGGTTAGCATGTCTTGGGGGTATGATATAAAATGCTAACCTCCCCTGTTATTGTAATGGTGAGAGGTTAGCATGTCTTGGGGGTATGATATAAAATGCTAACCTCCCCTGTTATTGTAATGGTGAGAGGTTAGCATGTCTTGGGGGGTATGATATAAAATGCTAACCTCCCCTGTTATTGTAATGGCGAGAGGTTAGCATGTCTTGGGGGTATGATATAAAATGCTAACCTCCCCTGTTATTGTAATGGTGAGAGGTTAGTATGTCTTGGGGGTATAATATAAAATGCTAATCTCCCCTGTTATTGTAATGGTGAGAGGTTAGCATGTCTTGGGGGTATGATATAAAATGCTAACCTCCCCTGTTATTGTAATGGTGAGAGGTTAGCATGTCTTGGGGCTATGATATTTGTGCGTCTAACTTCCTCACTCCTTATTAATGATTCATTCAGGACTATCCATAATCAACGTAACATCCACATTCATGTAGAAGTGTTTAGAAACATATTCTGTTCGAATTTACAATACAGGCGAGGTGTACCACCCTGTAGCCGGGTCACCCCGTCCTGCCCCTAGGGGTGGGGGTATGACCCACCCCGTCCTGCCCCTAGGGGTCCACCACCCTGCAGCTGGGTCACCCCGTCCTGCCCCTAGGGGTGGGGGTATGACCCACCCCGTCCTGCCCCTTGGGGTCCACCACCCTGCAGCACCCCAACCCAACACACTCAGCTTTAGGATTTTAGTGAAACATTAATTATTGGTTTGAGGTGTGTTAGGGCAAGGCTAGAGTGACAACAGCACAGCAGACCCCCAGGGCCAGGACTGAGCAGCCCAGCAGCTAGGGATTGCCTAAATAGCTATCGCCCCCGACGTGTTTTCACTCCTTTTGTCATACAGTATTCTCAGTGGCGACCCGTCATTCCCCACCTGTTTAGCTAAAAAAAAACATGTACAGTACTTTCTGAAAGTATTCAGACCTTGACTTACTCCACATTTTGTTAGTGTTAGGTTCTAATTATCAGAGTAAGAACTCAACGGACACTATGAAATTCTTAAACCAAGTTTATTCTTCCCAAAGGATCGAACAGCTGAACCGACAAAAACATGGTTACATTAGTGATGGTATTTGTACCCCACTAGGCAGGAAACTAAGTGATACAGGTAATAAACTTTTCCTTCTCCCTTAACGTGACATGACCTGATCACTAATCCATGGCTCTCTCCCCTTATCAATGCCTGCCACATGTGATCGTTTTCCCTCCACTCAGTCCATTCCTAGCTTAATTTCCCCCACCACATGCCTTCCTCCTACAGATAACCATGAACCTCTGGTGCAGCCCCTCGGCTATGGCGCCCCTCCCCTCAGCTCTGTATTACAACTAGTGATTCATAACATTTAAAGTTCAGAAATCCAAACCCATCAGTCCTCCCTTTTTGAACATTTGACATCATTACATTTACATTTTAGTCATTTAGCAGACACTCTTATCCAGAGAGACTTACAGTAGTGAATTACAGACATTTCATTTCATGCATTTTTTTTATTTATTATTTTTTTTGTACTGGCCCCCCGTGGGAATCAAACCCACAACCCTGGCGTTGCAAACACCATGCTGGCGTTGCAAACACCATGCTCTACCAACTGAGCCACAGGGAATCCCTCATACTGTTCAACATTACATAAACTAAGAGATTACTCATAAATGGTAAAAAAAAAACAATGATAATAAACATGATTAACATTCACCGTGAGGTTCCCAAACTCAGAGACTGATGGCCTCTGTTCTATGATCCCCCCGAGGACCCTCTCATTTCCATTCCTCATAGAACACTGACGATAACGTGTCCGCTGCGGCCGTCGACTCATTTCACCGTTCTCCTTCTGGTTCCTAAGAGAGTGACGGCACAAGACTTGAAAAGCGAAAACAAGCACAAAACATAACAGCATTAACAACGTGTTAAGATATATGCACAATTATATATGCATGACAACCCAACGTTTGATAATCTGATAAATCCCACTCTCTCTTTGCCTGACTATGCTTTCAAGATACTTTTCTGCTGAGTTTGTCAAAAATGAAAGCCCTTAAAAAGCCTCCTCCTGCTTTCGACCCAGTCTTCCCCGTCAGACTACAGGATCCAAGAGGTGTTCCCAAGCCATATCCTTCTCACTTCTGCTCCCCATCCTCTTCCTCCATAGCCACCCCATATATACGTGCGCTAGCCTTAATCAGGTTTACCTCATCTTGAGGTAACTCAACACTGTGTATTCGTTTTAACATCAATGCCCTCAGCACATGATTTCCCAGCAATATCACCATAGTAACCCCTGCTATTACTAACACTGCTCGTGACGCATATCTCACAATACCCCTCATTAGCGCAGTAGTCCAGTTCCATGCTGTCGATATAGCATCCTGCCATACTGTCAAATCAAATCATTAGCGCAGTAGTCCAGTTCCATGCTGTCGATATAGCATCCTGCCATACTGTCAAATCAAATCGTATTGGTCATAGTCACATGGTTAGCAGATGTTAATGCGAGTGTAGCGAAATGCTTGTGCTTCTAGTTCCGACAGTGCAGTAATATCTAACAAGTAATCTAACAATTTCACAACTACTACCTAATATACACAAATCTAAAGGGGTGAATGAGAATATGTACATATATTACATATATTCTTATTAATTCCTTTACACTTGTGTGTATAAGGTCCCTACAGCGACTGCCGTGAGATTAGCTATTGCCCGGGAATCTGTCTCCTGCTCTCCCATAATCTCTGTGGTTTACTGGTCTGGGACTGAACCTGTCAGATACTCCCTACCTGTCTCCTGCTCTCCCATAATCTCTGTGGTTTACTGGTCTGGGACTGAACCTGTCAGATACTCCCTACCTGTCTCCTGCTCTCCCATTATCTCTGTGGTTTACTGGTCTAGGACTGAACCTGTCAGATACTCCCTACCTGTCTCCTGCTCTCCCATTATCTCTGTGGTTTACTGGTCTAGGACTGAACCTGTCAGATACTCCCTACCTGTCTCCTGCTCTCCCATTATCTCCGTGGTTTACTGATAGTTCTAGGACTGAACCTGTCAGATACTCCCTACCTGTCTCCTGCTCTCCCATTATCTCCGTGGTTTACTGGTCTAGGACTGAACCTGTCAGATACTCCCTACCTGTCTCCTGCTCTCCCATTATCTCTGTGGTTTACTGGTCTGGGACTGAACCTGTCAGATACTACCTACCTGTCTCCTGCTCTCCCATTATCTCTGTGGTTTACTGGTCTAGGACTGAACCTGTCAGATACTCCCTACCTGTCTCCTGCTCTCCCATTATCTCTGTGGTTTACTGGTCTAGGACTGAACCTGTCAGATACTCCCTACCTGTCTCCTATTATCTCTGTGGTTTACTGGTCTAGGACTGAACCTGTCAGATACTCCCTACCTGTCTCCCATTATCTCTGTGGTTTACTGGTCTAGGACTGAACCTGTCAGATACTCCCTACCTGTCTCCTGCTCTCCCATTATCTCTGTGGTTTACTGGTCTAGGACTGAACCTGTCAGATACTCCCTACCTGTCTCCTGCTCTCCCATTATCTCTGTGGTTTACTGGTCTAGGACTGAACCTGTCAGATACTCCCTACCTGTCTCCTGCTCTCCCATTATCTCTGTGGTTTACTGGTCTAGGACTGAACCTGTCAGATACTCCCTACCTGTCTCCTGCTCTCCCATTATCTCTGTGGTTTACTGGTCTGGGACTGAACCTGTCAGATACTCCCTACCTGTCTCCTGCTCTCCCATTATCTCTGTGGTTTACTGGTCTAGGACTGAACCTGTCAGATACTCCCTACCTGTCTCCTGCTCTCCCATTATCTCCGTGGTTTACTGGTCTAGGACTGAACCTGTCAGATACTCCCTACCTGTCTCCTGCTCTCCCATAATCTCTGTGGTTTACTGGTCTAGGACTGAACCTGTCAGATACTTCATGTCTCCCAACTCCTACCCGGTTCCCTAGCCACCAGCATCTCCAATGACCTCCTGTGTTCTGCTACTGCTGGTACCTGTGGATAATACTTCCTGTGCTCAGGTTAGGTCCACACCTCTCATCCCAAGGCTGATCTAACCCCCAGCCGTTTGTGAACACCCTTGTTACAGTGTAGACTTTGGTCCCCAACGGTTGATAAGCAGCCACCTTCTGACAGTTTCCGTTTACTGTGGTTCAGTCTCAACCTACCGGGAGGTATGTTTACTAGCTGTTAGAAATGGAGGAGAGATTAGTGGTGTTTAGTAGCTGTTAAAAATGGGGGAGGGATTAGTGGTGTTTAGTAGCTGTCAGAAATGGAGGAGAGATTAGTGGTGTTAACTAGCTGTTAGAAATAGGGGAGGGATTAGTGGTGTTTAGTAGCTGTCAGAAATGGAGGAGAGATTAGTGGTGTTAACTAGCTGTTAGAAATGGGGGAGGGATTAGTGGTGTTAACTAGCTGTCAGAAATGGAGGAGAGATTAGTGGTGTTTAGAAGCTGTTAAAAATGGGGGAGGGATTAGTGGTGTTTAGTAGCTGTCAGAAATGGAGGAGAGATTGGTGGTGTTAACTAGCTGTCAGAAATGGGGGAGGGATTAGTGGTGTTAACTAGCTGTCAGAAATGGAGGAGAGATTAGTGGTGTTAACTAGCTGTCAGAAATGGAGGAGCGATTAGTGGTGTTAACTAGCTGTCAGAAATGGAGGAGAGATTAGTGGTGTTAACTAGCTGTCAGAAATGGAGGAGAGATTAGTGGTGTTAACTAGCTGTCAGAAATGGAGGAGCGATTAGTGGTGTTAACTAGCTGTCAGAAATGGAGGAGAGATTAGTGGTGTTAACTAGCTGTTAGAAATGGAGGAGAGATTAGTGGTGTTAACTAGCTGTCAGAAATGGAGGAGGGATTAGTGGTGTTAACTAGCTGTCAGAAATGGAGGAGGGATTAGTGGTGTTTACTAGCTGTCAGAAATGGGGGAGAGATTAGTGGTGTTAACTAGCTGTCAGAAATGGGGGAGAGATTAGTGGTGTTAACTAGCTGTCAGAAATGGGGGAGAGATTAGTGGTGTTAACTAGCTGTCAGAAATGGGGGAGAGATTAGTGGTGTTAACTAGCTGTCAGAAATGGGGGAGAGATTAGTGGTGTTAACTAGCTGTCAGAAATGGAGGAGAGATTAGTGGCGTTAACTAGCTGTCAGAAATGGAGGAGAGATTAGTGGCGTTGGAAGAGTATCCAACCGTACCAAACTCACGTCACATGTTTCTTAATCACTCTCTGCAGGAGATGTGCTGCTATTATCACAGCGTACTTCCCTTCTGGTGATGTGGCCTCCTGGGAAACATGAATCTTTGGTTATTCTTTCAAGCGTTGTGCCATCTGTGATAAACTCATTACTGAAAGTTGACAACAGTGTCTGAAATGACAACACCATCTCTGCTACTCTCACCACGATCTGGGTTTGTGTAACGTTCAATTCATCTTCATAATAGTCTCTATAAATGTACACAACTAGCTGTCCTCCCTTTCATACCAGCTATTTCCTGTACCAATATAGATAGAGGAGTGGTATCGTTCCCCAGAGACTCTAGTACTCACTTCCTTAATTTACTAGCCACACAAACATCCGCCCCAGTCGTATTAAATTCTGCTCTCCCAATTCCCTGTAACGTTGCCGCCTTGGTTTCTGGGACTCCATAGAATGCACTGATATCGGTCCTGCCAGAATCTGCAACTAACACTCCGTAGGTCTGACCCTTGACCCCTCCATCATACCATTTACACTGATGAATTTCTCTCTCAGTCACTAGTTCAGCCCCTAAATGGAGTCTAAGTATGCCTTCATCTGCATCTTCTTCCCCCTGGTGCTTAACAGTAAGAATAGTTTGGTTCCCATATTAGGATGTTGTCAAACAAGCTATCTTTCCCCAGGACCGTGGTCTATTGGTGAATAAAACCTTCCCTGACCAGGTCACTCCTCTAGTTACTGTACTAAAGGACATTACTGGTTATTAAAACTCTCCCTGACCAGGTCACTCCTCTAGTTACCGGTGAATAAATCTCTCACTGACCAGGTCACTCCTCTAGTTACTGGTTAGTGAAACTCTCCCTGACCAGGTCACTCCTCTAGTTACTGTACTAAAGGACATTACTGGTTAATAAAACTCTCCCTGACCAGGTCACTCCTCTAGTTTCTGGTTAATAAAACTCTCCCTGACCAGGTCACTCCTCTAGTTATTTGTTAATAAAACTCTCCCTGACCAGGTCACTCCTCTAGTTACTGTACTAAAGGACATTACTGGTTAATAAAACTCTCCCTGACCAGGTCACTCCACTAGTTACTGGTGAATAAAACTCTCCCTGACCAGGTCACTCCTCTAGTTACTGGTTAGTAAAACTCTCCCTGACCAGGTCACTCCTCTAGTTACTGGTGAATAAAACTCTCCCTGACCAGGTCACTCCTCTAGTTACTGTACTAAAGGACATTACTGGTTAATAAAACTCTCCCTGACCAGGTCACTCCTCTAGTTACTGGTGAATAAAACTCTCCCTGACCAGGTCACTTACTGGTTAATAAAACTCTCCCTGACCAGGTCACTCCTCTAGTTACCGGTGAATAAATCTCTCACTGACCAGGTCACTCCTCTAGTTACTGGTTAGTGAAACTCTCCCTGACCAGGTCACTCCTCTAGTTACTGTACTAAAGGACATTACTGGTTAATAAAACTCTCCCTGACCAGGTCACTCCTCTAGTTTCTGGTTAATAAAACTCTCCCTTACCAGGTCACTCCTCTAGTTACTGGTTAATAAAACTCTCCCTGACCAGGTCACTCCTCTAGTTTCTGGTTAATAAAACTCTCCCTGACCAGGTCACTCCTCTAGTTACTGTACTAAAGGACATTACTGGTTAATAAAACTCTCCCTGACCAGGTCACTCCTCTAGTTACTGGTAAATAAAACTCTCCCTGACCAGGTCACTCCTCTAGTTACTGGTTAATAAAACCTTCCCTGACCAGGTCACTCCTCTAGTTACTGGTGAATAAATCTCTCACTGACCAGGTCACTCCTCTAGTTACTGGTGAATAAATCTCTCCCTGACCAGGTCACTCCTCTAGTTACCGGTGAATAAATCTCTCACTGACCAGGTCACTCCTCTAGTTTCTGGTTAATAAAACTCTCCCTGACCAGGTCACTCCTCTAGTTACTGGTTAATAAAACTCTCCCTGACCAGGTCACTCCTCTAGTTACTGGTTAATAAAACTCTCCCTGACCAGGTCACTCCTCTAGTTACTGGTTAATAAAACTCTCCCTGACCAGGTCACTCCTCTAGTTACTGTACTAAAGGACATTACTGGTTAATAAAACTCTCCCTGACCAGGTCACTCCTCTAGTTACCGGTGAATAAATCTCTCACTGACCAGGTCACTCCTCTAGTTACTGGTTAATAAAACTCTCCCTGACCAGGTCACTCCTCTAGTTACTGGTTAATAAACCTTCCCTGACCAGGTCACTCCTCTAGTTACTGGTTAATAAACCTTCCCTGACCAGGTCACTCCTCTAGTTACTAGTGAATAAACCTCTCCCTGACCAGGTCACTCCTCTAGTTACTGGTTAATAAAACTCTCCCTGACCAGGTCACTCCTGTAGTTACTGGTTAATAAAACTCTCCCTGACCAGGTCACTCCTCTAGTTACTGGTTAGTGAAACTCTCCCTGACCAGGTCACTCCTCTAGTTACTGGTTAATAAAACCTTCCCTGACCAGGTCACTCCTCTAGTTACTGGTTAATAAAACTCTCCCTGACCAGGTCACTCCTCTAGTTACTGGTTAATAAAACTCTCCCTGACCAGGTCACTCTTCTAGTTACTGGTTAATAAAACTCTCCCTGACCAGGTCACTCCTCTAGTTACTGGTTAATAAAACTCTCCCTGACCAGGTCACTCCTCTAGTTACTGGTTAATAAAACTCTCCCTGACCAGGTCACTCCTCTAGTTACTGTTCGGATTTTCGTTATTTAGCCCTCCGAAAAGGCTCACCAGGAAGCACACAATGTCATGACTCGTGTTTTGTCCTTAATTTTATTTTAAATCAAATGACCACAGGTCAAAAACCTGAAATACAACAAACAAGTAATGACAATATATTATTCAGATATATTATTTAGTATGTTATTCAAGTAATATAATAATAATAATGTAAATAATAAATCAAAGAAGCCTGCAACACCATCAAAGATGTTGCGAATCTGGCTTAAAACAGCACTGACTACATCACCCAGAATGCCCAGCGCCAGAGGAGCATGCGTACAGTGACTCTGCCGTCACAGGTTGCTATGGACGCTGTCACAGGACACAGAACCCTTGCCACCACATGCCTCGTCCAAAGGATTTACACACAAACGCAACATAATGCGGCACTCCACCATGGATCACCGAACCAAACCACCGCTATCACCACCGCCACCAGAAACCAGCAGAGTGCGCCGAACAAATCAGCACAATGCAAATGGCTGATAATAATAGCCTAATGCTATATAGCATCTGGTTCGCTGAGCTACCGCACCCAGCGAGCTACAAGTTACTCCCGGCCAACTAACACCGACACAGTGAGGTAAACGTTCAGTGCACAAACATATAAGTGACTTAAACATCAATGCTAGACAGTAGTTCGCAGTTACATACCAACGGGCTGTGTGCTCCTGATGATTGTCTACGGTGAAGTGATTACCAGGTGCTGTAATTTAAGTCTCTAGTGAAGCTGCGCATGCGCACATAACGTAACATATCTGAGCATCTAAGAAACTTAAAGAAATCACTCGTTCCCCATTTAATTGAACACATCAGACCCATTTGCTTCTCTTTTATCTATTTATATATATATTTATTTATTTTTCTTTTCCTGAGTGAGCTAGAAATCTCAACACCTCCCACTTGGCCGACTGATCGAAGATCCAAGGAGGGCACAGTCTCTTGAGTCTCTCAGTGAGAATTTCAAACTAAAGTCCAGTCTTTGTAGGCATTTACAAACATGTATTAACTAAGGAGGTAGGCTCCACCACCTTTCTTCCTACTGAGTGTAGGTTTGCCCTCGAAGCACTCAATTGCCTCCCAGGGTTACCCGCTAGCTAAGCAAAGAACACAGAGTCACAGTCTTTGGGTACCCATGGCGAGGACTTATCTTACCTCCTCTTGGTCTTCAGCAGGAATCAAGATCACAAACCTCCGCACATCCCTGCGAATGACGATTTTCGTGTGCATGGTAGAGTCCTTTCTCCGGGCCCTGGGAACCATGGGAGCAGGAAGACCCATGCAGGTTGTTATGTCCGCATCCCGGACAACCCCCTTCTCGTCTGGATATGTTGTAGCAACCCGGCCGAGCCGGAACTGCCCCCTCAGAGCGTTCTGGTCCGCAATCCAGACTACGTCTCCAACCTTGATACTTCTCTCTGCTCGGTGCCACTTGTGTCTTATGAACAAGTTTGGTCCTGCCAGTTCGCTCCATTTCTTCCAGAACCTGTCGACTCCAGCCTGGACAGCCCTCAGCCTGCGCCAAGAGCGGGTTTCCATGTCGATTCCGTGTATGTCACCTCCCTGTCCGGTACGCCCCAGGATAAGGGAGTTGGGCGTCAAGTACTCCACTGAGTCCTCTTGTTCCTGTGCCCTGGCGTCGATGGGTCGCTCATTAGTCAAGTTGGCTGCAGAGTAGAGAAGGGTCTGGAACTCCCCCCAGATGTAGCAGCCAGTTGTTCCACCAAGACTGTTAAGAGCTCTTTTAAGGAGCTTGACAGCTGCCTCTGCTGCTCCATTCCTGTGTGGCGAGTCTGCAGGATGAAAGTCCCATTGCCACTCTGTGCTATTTCTGGCAGCCTTGTCTTCAACGGATGCCTTCTGCAAACAGGCCAGGTGCTTGTGTAGCTCTCTCAGAGCAGGCCTGGCTCCCAAGAAGTTTGTGCCTCTGTCTGACCATAGCTTTTTGGGATGCCCCCTCAGAGCAGTGAACCGGGAGTAGGCCTGAAGAAAGCTCTCAGAAGACTGGTCGTCGATGAGATCAGCATGGACGGGTCTGGAAGTCATGCAGCAATACACGACTCCCCAGACCTTTTTCTTGGTTCTTTTCTTAACAGCGTCCCTCACTTCAAAGGGTCCAAAGAGGTCTAGTGTAGTATACTCGAATGGGTTCGCTCTACTGGTACGTTCCTGAGGAAGAGCGCTCATCACTTGCTGGCAGAGCCGGGCTCTTTGCTTCTTGCAAGTGATGCACCTGTTGACCACCTTCTTCACTGTCCTCCGACCCTGCACAACCCAGGCCTTTCTTTTAGTGTGCAGCAGTGAGGCAGCCACCCCTTCATGATTCGCTTCGTGAGCTTCCCTCGCAAGCAAGGCCCCCAGCCACGACCGGAACGGGATTAAAGGTACAGCGGTTCCGTCTTCATTCCAAGACTGGACTCTACCACCACAAAGTAAGAGTCCATTGTTGTCATCTTTCATCACAACAAGGCGGTTTAAGGTCGTATCCTGAAAGTTCACGCCGTCTTGGGCTGCAAGGGCTAGGTCTTGGAAAGCCGCTGTTCTCTCTCCCACAGACAGCCTGGGCCCCCTCACCTCCCACTTTGCTGAGCTCGAGGCTTGGTAGCTTGTCCTTAGCCAGGATTCTGCCGCTCTTCGAACCCAGGCGATTGTTCCACACAATTTAGACAAGCTTCTGAATCGTTCGGGCCCGACAAGGCGCACTAGAGCTACACCCCAGGGCTTCCTCTTTGGCCTCTCTACTGCTGGAGTTGGCCCTTGGTCTTTTATCTGCGGTCGCGGTGCGGAGTCTTGCAAGTCTGCCCCAACATCAGTATTGCTGGGGCCTGACAATTTTTCTGCCTGAGACCTGGTGACTACAGCTGAGAACGCTCTTCTCTGCAACCTTTTAACGTCATCAGCCACGCTGGTCACTATCTCACTGGCCGTCTTCACAGGCCCCTCAGCCTCAGGCCAACTCAGGAACTCTGGGCCTTGTTGCCACTCTGACCCTTCATCGAGTTCCTCAGGAGTTGCTCCCCTTGTGATGATGTCTGCTATGTTCAGGTTGCCCTCAATCCACCTCCAGTCTTCCACTGGTCCAGCCTTCTGGATCTCTCCGATGCGGTTAGCGAAGAAAGTTTGGTAGCCATAGCTATCCTTGTGAATTGCTCCCAGGATTGTTTGGCTATCCACGAAGTGGACCCAGCGTGCGACCTTGATGCGGCAGTGCTTTACAAGGTATTTTTTCAGGCGGATCGAAAAGACAGCACCACATACCTCTGCCTTAATCACGTCTCCTTTCTGGTTGAGAGGGGTAAGCTTTGCTTTTGACTCAACCAGCCTCACTACGACCCCATTCTGCGTCTCCCAACGGAGATAGAGCACCACGCCGTAGGAAGCCTCACTCCCATCTGAAAACGTGACTCCCATTGGATGGCCTATGGCTCCAGTTGGTGTGAGGCTTCTTTCGAACCTGATCTGGGCAAGTCTCACATATTCTTCGAGGAGTCTTATGGAAGCCTCTCGTAGTTTTGGTGAGAGTGGGTCATCCCAAGTGTCCTTAACTGGACTGCTTATACTCGCTTCTTGGTAAGCTTCTCTCACAAGCATAACCCCTTTCTGCTTTGCGGGTGTGGCAAGACCAATGGGGTCGTAGAATCCAGCGATCTGGCTTAGCAGCATCCGACGGGTCAATGGGTTTGGAGTTTTACCTCTGACTTCCTCTTCGCGCAAATCGACTCCTGTTCTCATCTTTCCTCTCTTCTTCGAGAAATTTACAGAGGTCATCACACAAAGTTTGTCGGTCTCTGGTTTATAGCCGACTCCAAGTGCTTTGCTCTCTTCGTCCCGCATCTGGTTGGGTAACACCAGCGTTTTGGGCACACTCACAGTTGTCTTACTGATACTGGCATCAGTTGTGGTTGCTGACCTCCCACTTTGGCCTGATAAGACCCATGGCTTAAGGGAGAAGCCTCCAGCCTTTAAGATCTTTTCCACTCCTTTGGTGATTTTCTCCAGTATCTGCAAGTCATTGTGGGACGTCAAGATGTCATTCACATAACTATCTTCTACCACAACTCGGCGCTCCTCAACCATGGCTGCAAACTGGGGCAGGTTGGCTGTTTCTCTCATTGCCACCTGGGCGATACAACCAGCAGGTTTATCGCCAATGTTGACCCTGACGACAGCAAAGACTTCGATCACCTCCTCAGGATTGTCTCTCCAGAGGAATCGATGGAGGTGTACTTCTTTGTCTTCTAGCCAGACAGAGTTGTACATTTTTTTCACATCACCCAGTGCGGCGTACAACCCAGTCCTGAATCTCAGAAGCACGCCCCTTATCTGATTTAGGACATCAGGACCCTTGTACAGTAGGTCATTTAAACTTATTCCCATGAATTCTTGGCTACTGTTCCAGACAATTCTTACAGGGGTAGTGGTTGAGTGAGGATTAGGAGCAACTAAATGACTGATATACCACTTAGGTCCCTTCCAGCTATCGATTTCCTCCTGGGTGACTTCAACGGCAGCCCCTCTTGAGACCATATCGTGGATTTGCTCTCTGTACGCAGCCTTCCATTCCGGCTCCCTCTCCAGTCGTTTCTCAGTGTTTAAAAAGGTCGCTTCCACTGCACGTCGATTGTCAGGCAGCGTTGTGGGGTCTCCTTTCCATGGGTAAGCTGTGTCCCAGTGAGGGGATTCGCTGTGCTTGTCAGCTTGCACGTAGGTGAGACATTCCTTTATTTTCTCCAAGTCTCTTTCCTCTCCTAGGGTCATTTCCTTGCGTCCAGGGGGGCACCTACCGCATCTGCAGCCACCACACTGAGGATCACAGGTGGCGCCAATACTGTCCCACTTGAACCATTCAAAAACTTCTTTGTTGGTAGTTGCAGTGTTTCGGAGGATTGCGTCTTCTTCCACCGAAACTCTACTGGGTCCTCCCGTCTTCACGAGAATCTCTTTGTACGCCCTTGAAGCTGTTCTCATTGACCTAGCGAAATGTGTTTCAGACCTGTGCACCGCTAGGTCTATCACTTCAAAGAGGTCAGGATGCGTTCCACCAACAGCCTTCCCAAGGGGACCATCCCAGAGGACGAGGTCTCCAACTACTCTGACTGGCTGTGGGACCAGGCGACCCTCCCTGTGGCTAATCAACAGGTCGATATTTTCGGGCCGGACCAAGTCCTTGAGTTGAACATTTGGAAAGAACTTCTGCAGTTGCTGTGGCGTGACAGCTTGGTTCACTTTCGCAACATCTTCCAAGCCGTAACAGAGAAGTTTGTGCTCTGCTATTGTACCTCTGGGAGTTTTTACTCTCAGCCTCAGGGTATACTTCATGGTAGTAATGGTTGTCTCCATCCCTCCAACACCTTGGACAATCAACTTAATGTTCTCACCATTTAGCTTGAGACGCTCTGCTGCTTTATTAGAGATATAATTAGTATCTGAAGCGAGATCAATCAACGTACCGACTAGCTGGCCAGAGTTTGTCGTCACATCCAGTAGCATCATTATGACAGGGCACTCTTTTGGCTCACAACCAATGCTAGCACACACTTTTGTTGTGATCTTATTTGAAAAGGCTTCTTTGAACTCTGCTCGCACCTCTGGAGAAAGTTTGGCAAGGAGCTCCTCCTGTTTGTTGGTTAGTCCAAGGCCCCGTTTCCCCAATTTTGAATCGCTCTGCTCTCCGCTCTTTTCCTCTTTCTTCTTGATCTGTGACTTTGGACAGAGCAAGTAATTGTGGTCTGAAGAGCCCTCTTTCTGACAGTCATCCTTTGAGCATAGATACTTTTGTGTGCAGCCGCCATCGTCACCATGAAGGCGCAAGCACTTAAAGCATGCTCCTGCTCTCCTAAGCTGAGCCTTCTTGCCTGTCAGATTGAGCTTCTTGAAGACCTTGCAGGCGAACAGCCTACCTCCGTGCTCGTTGTCTCCACATGTGATGCATGAGCTTGGTTGAGCGCCCTTTAGGGTGTTTCCTGATGTGGCTCTGGTGAATGCCCTCCTTTCTTTTTCCTTCTTGCTCCACCTCTCAGTATTGTCCGCCGGGCTAGGCTGTAGCTGGTCTAGCTCCTCGAGAATGTCCTCCTGCTTCTTCAAGTATTGCAGTAGACAGTCAAAGTGGTTGCGTGGTGAAAACCCGCTTCCAGGGTTATTTTTGTGTGTTAACCACTTTTCTTTCAGGGAGTCAGGAAGCTTACTTTCAATCGACTGCACAACCACTCGGTTCTTTACAGCATCTTCCTCCCCTAAGACTTGTAGGTCACGAAGAGCTCTCTCCACGGCTTGAATCAGTTCGATTGTCTTCCTCGGATGGTTTCCTTTGATGGGGCAAAGTCCTTGCACTTCTTGTGCAATCAGCAGCACTATTTTTGGCTTATTTCCGTACTTGTTGTCCAGGAGCCTGAACACGTCGTTGGCGGATCCACAGCTGGACAATACGAGGTCCCTCTTGACTTTTTCATCTAGGCTTCCCAAGAGATGGAATTTTCTCACATTTTCCAATCCATGAGGGTTTCCCAGACGTTGCAAGTCTTCCCATTCAGCTTTCCAGCGGTAGTAATCCCTCATATTACCAGCAAACATGGGCAAGCGTGCACGTTCTAGGCTGATATGGGGCCTGTAGTTGTAAGTCCCCACTGGCTCCTCCTGCTCCACAATTTTCACTTTTCCCAGTTTCCCTTCGTCGTCGGATTGAGAACCGCCTTTCCATGCCCACTCATCCCACAGTTTTTCACGCCTTTTCTTCAACTTCCGGATCTGGTCCTTTGACTCTGTTGCCTTGGACCGAGGGATCAAATCTTTCCACTCATCCAATCCTCGTTCGAAGTTGTTGACCTCCCGTTCCAGGTTCCTATGAATCAATTCACATTCCCTCCTGGTCATATGGTGGTGATCCGTGTCCTCAGCCTGGTCCATGGCTGATCCAGCCTCTTCAGTGAGGGTGGTAATTTCCGCCTCAGCGAACCTTGTCCAGAAGCTGATCAGGATGACTTGTTCAGTTTCATCAAACTTACAGTCACATTCTGCTGTTTTTCCGCCAATGTTTTCCGCCTTCTTTTTGGCTTCATCATCATCCACTTCTCTCAGGGCCGTGGCTCAAACCCTGCATCTCTGACTCTGGAGTGATCCACTTTAAAGTTCCTCCACTCACTTCTCATTTCACTTTCCCCCAGTGCACTAGCTCTGGAGGTGAGGTAATTGGCTCTTCTAGTGAACGCAGTCTGGGCTGCTGACCGCTTCTGTTTTAGCCTCTCCAGCTCCTCCTCTGATGCTGCCATCTTGCCAACTTTTATAGCGTTTAACTCAAGCTCAAGTGTTTTCTGCCAACTGGGTTTAAGTAGTCCTTTAACTGTAGACTCTATCCTCTTCTTGGCTTTCACTCAGTAATGATTTGCCTAGTAAGTCAACAGATGAGCAGACAGCTTTATGGGTGGACTGTTTGCTTATCAGAAGTTAGTCTCATGACGAATGTTCTAGCACTTGCATTATCCATGTAAAGGAGAACCGTGGTTTTTGACTGTTCGGATTTTCGTTATTTAGCCCTCCGAAAAGGCTCACCAGGAAGCACACAATGTCATGACTCGTGTTTTGTCCTTAATTTTATTTTAAATCAAATGACCACAGGTCAAAAGCCTGAAATACAACAAACAAGTAATGACAATATATTATTCAGATATATTATTTAGTATGTTATTCAAGTAATATAATAATAATGTAAATAATAAATCAAATAAGCCTGCAACACCATCAAAGATGTTGCGAATCTGGCTTAAAACAGCACTGACTACATCACCCAGAATGCCCAGCGCCAGAGGAGCATGCGCACAGTGACTCTGCCGTCACAGGTTGCTATGGACGCTGTCACAGGACACAGAACCCTTGCCACCACATGCCTCGTCCAAAGGATTTACACACAAACGCAACATAATGCGGCACTCCACCATGGATCACCGAACCAAACCACCGCTATCACCACCGCCACCAGAAACCAGCAGAGTGCGCCGAACAAATCAGCACAATGCAAATGGCTGATAATAATAGCCTAATGCTATATAGCATCTGGTTCGCTGAGCTACCGCACCCAGCGAGCTACAAGTTACTCCGGGCCAACTAACACCGACACAGTGAGGTAAACGTTCAGTGCACAAACATATAAGTGACTTAAACATCAATGCTAGACAGTAGTTCGCAGTTACATACCAACGGGCTGTGTGCTCCTGATGATTGTCTACGGTGAAGTGATTACCAGGTGCTGTAATTTAAGTCTCTAGTGAAGCTGCGCATGCGCACATAACGTAACATATCTGAGCATCTAAGAAACTTAAAGAAATCACTCGTTCCCCATTTAATTGAACACATCAGACCCATTTGCTTCTCTTTTATCTATTTATATATATATTTATTTATTTTTCTTTTCCTGAGTGAGCTAGAAATCTCAACAGTTACTGTACTAAAGGACATTACTGGTTAATAAAACTCTCACTGACCAG
Organism: Salmo trutta; assembly: GCF_901001165.1. Lineage (NCBI taxonomy): Eukaryota > Metazoa > Chordata > Actinopteri > Salmoniformes > Salmonidae > Salmo > Salmo trutta. Next base: position 45,264,380 of record NC_042986.1, read on the forward strand.
GTCACTCCTCTAGTTTCTGGTTAATAAAACTCTCCCTGACCAGGTCACTCCTCTAGTTACTGGTTAATAAACCTCTCCCTGACCAGGTCACTCCTCTAGTTACTGGTGAATAAAACTCTCCCTGACCAGGTCACTCCTCTAGTTACTGGTTAGTGAAACTCTCACTGACCAGGTCACTCCTCTAGTTACTGGTTAGTGAAACTCTCACTGACCAGGTCACTCCTCTAGTTACTGGTTAATAAACCTCTCCCTGACCAGGTCACTCCTCTAGTTACTGGTTAATAAAACTCTCCCTGACCAGGTCACTCCTCTAGTTACTGGTTAATAAAACTCTCCCTGACCAGGTCACTCCTCTAGTTACTGGTTAATAAAACTCTCCCTGACCAGGTCACTCCTCTAGTTACTGGTTAATAAACCTCTCCCTGACCAGGTCACTCCTCTAGTTACTGGTTAATAAAACTCTCCCTGACCAGGTCACTCCTCTAGTTACCGGTGAATAAAACTCTCCCTGACCAGGTCACTCCTCTAGTTACTGGTTAATAAACCTCTCCCTGACCAGGTCACTCCTCTAGTTACTGGTTAATAAAACCTTCCCTGACCAGGTCACTCCTCTAGTTACTGGTGAATAAATCTCTCACTGACCAGGTCACTCCTCTAGTTACTGGTGAATAAATCTCTCCCTGACCAGGTCACTCCTCTAGTTACCGGTGAATAAATCTCTCCCTGACCAGGTCACTCCTCTAGTTACTGGTGAATAAATCTCTCACTGACCAGGTCACTCCTCTAGTTACTGGTTAATAAACCTCTCCCTGACCAGGTCACTCTTCTAGTTACTGGTTAGTGAAACTCTCCCTGACCAGGTCACTCCTCTAGTTACTGGTTAATAAACCTCTCCCTGACCAGGTCACTCCTCTAGTTACTGGTTAATAAAACTCTCCCTGACCAGGTCACTCCTCTAGTTACTGGTTAATAAAACTCTCCCTGACCAGGTCACTCCTCTAGTTACTGTACTAAAGGACATTACTGGTTAATAAAACTCTCCCTGACCAGGTCACTCCTCTAGTTGCTGGTTAGTGAAACTCTCCCTGACCAGGTCACTCCTCTAGTTACTGGTTAATAAAACTCTCCCTGACCAGGTCACTCCTCTAGTTACTGGTTAATAAAACTCTCCCTGACCAGGTCACTCCTCTAGTTACCGGTGAATAAACCTCTCCCTGACCAGGTCACTCCTCTAGTTACCGGTGAATAAACCTCTCCCTGACCAGGTCACTCCTCTAGTTACTGGTTAATAAAACTCTCCCTGACCAGGTCACTCCTCTAGTTACTGGTTAATAAAACTCTCCCTGACCAGGTCACTCCTCTAGTTACTGGTTAATAAAACTCTCCCTGACCAGGTCACTGCTCTAGTTACTGTACTAAAGGACATTACTGGTTAATAAAACTCTCCCTGACCAGGTCACTCCTCTAGTTACTGGTGAATAAAACTCTCCCTGACCAGGTCACTCCTCTAGTTACTGGTTAATAAAACTCTCCCTGACCAGGTCACTCCTCTAGTTACTGGTTAATAAAACTCTCCCTGACCAGGTCACTCCTCTAGTTACTGGTTAATAAAACTCTCCCTGACCAGGTCACTCCTCTAGTTACTGGTTAATAAACCTTCCCTGACCAGGTCACTCCTCTAGTTACTGGTTAATAAAACTCTCCCTGACCAGGTCACTCCTCTAGTTACTGGTTAATAAAACTCTCCCTGACCAGGTCACTCCTCTAGTTACTGGTTAATAAAACTCTCCCTGACCAGGTCACTCCTCTAGTTTCTGGTTAATAAAACTCTCCCTGACCAGGTCACTCCTCTAGTTTCTGGTTAATAAAACTCTCCCTGACCAGGTCACTCCTCTAGTTACTGTACTAAAGGACATTACTGGTTAATAAAACTCTCCCTGACCAGGTCACTCCTTTAGTTTCTGGTTAATAAAACTCTCCCTGACCAGGTCACTCCTCTAGTTACTGTACTAAAGGACATTACTGGTTAATAAAACTCTCCCTGACCAGGTCACTCCTTTAGTTTCTGGTTAATAAAACTCTCCCTGACCAGGTCACTCCTCTAGTTACTGGTTAATAAAACTCTCCCTGACCAGGTCACTCCTCTAGTTACTGGTTAATAAAACTCTCCCTGACCAGGTCACTCCTCTAGTTACTGGTTAATAAAACTCTCCCTGACCAGGTCACTCCTCTAGTTACTGGTTAATAAAACTCTCCCTGACCAGGTCACTCCTCTAGTTACTGGTTAATAAACCTCTCCCTGACCAGGTCACTCCTCTAGTTACTGGTTAATAAAACTCTCCCTGACCAGGTCACTCCTCTAGTTACTGGTTAATAAAACTCTCCCTGACCAGGTCACTCCTCTAGTTACTGGTTAATAAAACCTTCACTGACCAGGTCACTCCTCTAGTTACTGGTTAATAAATCTCTCACTGACCAGGTCACTCCTCTAGTTACTGGTTAATAAACCTCTCCCTGACCAGGTCACTCCTCTAGTTACTGGTTAATAAAACCTTCCCTGACCAGGTCACTCCTCTAGTTACTGGTGAATAAATCTCTCACTGACCAGATCACTCCTCTAGTTACTGGTTAGTGAAACTCTCCCTGACCAGGTCACTCCTCTAGTTGCTGTACTAAAGGACATTACTGGTTAATAAAACTCTCCCTGACCAGGTCACTCCTCTAGTTACTGGTGAATAAATCTCTCCCTGACCAGGTCACTCCTCTAGTTACCGGTGAATAAATCTCTCCCTGACCAGGTCACTCCTCTAGTTACTGGTGAATAAATCTCTCACTGACCAGGTCACTCCTCTAGTTACTGGTTAATAAAACTCTCCCTGACCAGGTCACTCCTCTAGTTACTGGTGAATAAAACTCTCCCTGACCAGGTCACTCTTCTAGTTACTGGTTAATAAAACTCTCCTTGACCAGGTCACTCTTCTAGTTACTGGTTAATAAAACTCTCACTGACCAGGTCTTTCCTCTAGTTACTGGTTAATAAAACTCTCCTTGACCAGGTCACTCTTCTAGTTACTGGTTAGTAAAACTCTCCCTGACCAGGTCACTCCTCTAGTTACTGTACTAATGGACATTACTGGTTAATAAAACTCTCCCTGACCAGGTCACTCTTCTAGTTACTGGTGAATAAAACTCTCCCTGACCAGGTCACTCCTCTAGTTACTGGTTAATAAAACTCTCCCTGACCAGGTCACTCCTCTAGTTACTGGTTAATAAAACTCTCCCTGACCAGGTCACTCCTCTAGTTACTGGTTAATAAACCTCTCCCTGACCAGGTCACTCCTCTAGTTACTGGTAAATAAAACTCTCCCTGACCAGGTCACTCCTCTAGTTACTGGTTAATAAAACTCTCCCTGACCAGGTCACTCCTCTAGTTACCGGTGAATAAATCTCTCCCTGACCAGGTCACTCCTCTAGTTACTGGTTAATAAAACTCTCACTGACCAGGTCACTCCTCTAGTTACTGGTTAATAAAACTCTCCCTGACCAGGTCAATCCTCTAGTTACTGGTTAATAAACCTCTCCCTGACCAGGTCACTCCTCTAGTTACTGGTTAATAAAACTCTCCCTGACCAGGTCACTCCTCTAGTTACTGGTTAGTGAAACTCTCCCTGACCAGGTCACTCCTCTAGTTACTGGTGAATAAATCTCTCCCTGACCAGGTCACTCCTCTAGTTACTGGTTAATAAAACTCTCCCTGACCAGGTCACTCTTCTAGTTACTGGTGAATAAAACTCTCCCTGACCAGGTCACTCCTCTAGTTACTGGTGAATAAATCTCTCCCTGACCAGGTCACTCTTCTAGTTACTGGTTAATAAAACTCTCCCTGACCAGGTCACTCCTCTAGTTACTGTACTAAAGGACATTACTGGTTAATAAAACTCTCCCTGACCAGGTCACTCTTCTAGTTACTGGTGAATAAAACTCTCCCTGACCAGGTCACTCCTCTAGTTACTGGTTAATAAAACTCTCCCTGACCAGGTCACTCCTCTAGTTACTGGTTAGTGAAACTCTCCCTGACCAGGTCACTCCTCTAGTTACTGTACTAAAGGACATTACTGGTTAATAAAACTCTCCCTGACCAGGTCACTCCTCTAGTTACTGGTTAATAAAACTCTCCCTGACCAGGTCACTCCTCTAGTTACTGGTTAGTGAAATTCTCCCTGACCAGGTCACTCCTCTAGTTACTGTACTAAAGGACATTACTGGTTAATAAAACTCTCCCTGACCAGGTCACTCCTCTAGTTTCTGGTTAATAAAACTCTCCCTGACCAGGTCACTCCTCTAGTTACTGTACTAAAGGACATTACTGGTTAATAAAACTCTCCCTGACCAGGTCACTCCTCTAGTTACTGGTTAATAAAACTCTCCCTGACCAGGTCACTCCTCTAGTTACTGGTTAATAAAACTCTCCCTGACCAGGTCACTCCTCTAGTTACTGGTTAATAAAACCTTCCCTGACCAGGTCACTCCTCTAGTTACTGGTTAATAAATCTCTCCCTGACCAGGTCACTCCTCTAGTTACTGGTTAATAAAACTCTCCCTGACCAGGTCACTCCTCTAGTTACTGGTTAATAAAACTCTCCCTGACCAGGTCACTCCTCTAGTTACTGGTTAATAAAACTCTCCCTGACCAGGTCACTCCTCTAGTTACTGGTTAATAAAACTCTCCCTGACCAGGTCACTCCTCTAGTTACTGGTTAATAAAACTCTCCCTGACCAGGTCACTCCTCTAGTTACTGTACTAAAGGACATTACTGGTTAATAAAACTCTCCCTGACCAGGTCACTCCTCTAGTTACTGGTTAATAAAACTCTCCCTGACCAGGTCACTCCTCTAGTTACTGGTTAATAAAACTCTCCCTGACCAGGTCACTCCTCTAGTTACTGGTTAATAAAACCTTCCCTGACCAGGTCACTCCTCTAGTTACTGGTTAATAAAATTCTCCCTGACCAGGTCACTCCTCTAGTTACTGGTTAGTAAAACCTTCACTGACCAGGTCACTCCTCTAGTTACTGGTTAATAAACCTCTCCCTGACCAGGTCACTCCTCTAGTTACTGGTTAATAAAACTCTCCCTGACCAGGTCACTCCTCTAGTTACCGGTGAATAAATCTCTCACTGACCAGGTCACTCCTCTAGTTACTGGTTAATAAACCTCTCCCTGACCAGGTCACTCCTCTAGTTGCTGCTTAGTGAAACTCTCCCTGACCAGGTCACTCCTCTAGTTACTGGTTAATAAAACTATCCCTGTCCAGGTCACTCCTCTAATTACTGGTTAGTGAAACTCTCCCTGACCAGGTCACTCCTCTAGTTACTGGTTAATAAAACTCTCCCTGACCAGGTCACTCCTCTAGTTACTGTACTAAAGGACATTACTGGTTAATAAAACTCTCCCTGACCAGGTCACTCCTCTAGTTACTGGTTAATAAAACTCTCCCTGACCAGGTCACTCCTCTAGTTACTGGTGAATAAAACTCTCCCTGACCAGGTCACTCCTCTAGTTACTGGTTAATAAAACTCTCACTGACCAGGTCACTCCTCTAGTTACTGGTTAATAAAACTCTCCCTGACCAGGTCACTCCTCTAGTTACTGGTTAATAAACCTCTCCCTGACCAGGTCACTCCTCTAGTTACTGTACTAAAGGACATTACTGGTTAATAAAACTCTCCCTGACCAGGTCACTCCTCTAGTTACTGGTGAATAAAACTCTCCCTGACCAGGTCACTCCTCTAGTTACTGGTTAATAAAACTCTCCCTGACCAGGTCACTCCTCTAGTTACTGGTTAATAAAACTCTCCCTGACCAGGTCACTCCTCTAGTTACTGGTTAATAAACGTCTCCCTGACCAGGTCACTCCTCTAGTTACTGGTTAATAAAACTCTCCCTGACCAGGTCACTCCTCTAGTTACTGGTTAATAAACCTCTCCCTGACCAGGTCACTCCTCTAGTTACTGGTTAATAAACCTCTCCCTGACCAGGTCACTCCTCTAGTTACTGGTTAATAAAACTCTCCCTGACCAGGTCACTCCTCTAGTTACTGTACTAAAGGACATTACTGGTTAATAAAACTCTCCCTGACCAGGTCACTCCTCTAGTTACTGGTTAATAAAACTCTCCCTGACCAGGTCACTCCTCTAGTTACTGGTTAGTGAAACTCTCCCTGACCAGGTCACTCCTCTAGTTACTGTACTAAAGGACATTACTGGTTAATAAAACTCTCCCTGACCAGGTCACTCCTCTAGTTTCTGGTTAATAAAACTCTCCCTGACCAGGTCACTCCTCTAGTTACTGTACTAAAGGACATTACTGGTTAATAAACCTCTCCCTGACCAGGTCACTCCTCTAGTTACTGGTTAATAAAACTCTCCCTGACCAGGTCACTCCTCTAGTTACCGGTGAATAAATCTCTCCCTGACCAGGTCACTCCTCTAGTTACTGGTTAATAAACCTCTCCCTGACCAGGTCACTCCTCTAGTTACTGGTTAATAAATCTCTCCCTGACCAGGTCACTCCTCTAGTTACTGGTTAATAAACCTCTCCCTGACCAGGTCACTCCTCTAGTTACTGGTTAATAAAACTCTCCCTGACCAGGTCACTCCTCTAGTTACTGGTTAATAAAACTCTCCCTGACCAGGTCACTCCTCTAGTTACTGGTTAATAAAACTCTCCCTGACCAGGTCACTCCTCTAGTTACTGGTTAATAAAACTCTCCCTGACCAGGTCACTCCTCTAGTTACTGTACTAAAGGACATTACTGGTTAATAAAACTCTCCCTGACCAGGTCACTCCTCTAGTTACTGGTTAATAAACCTCTCCCTGACCAGGTCACTCCTCTAGTTACTGGTTAATAAATCTCTCCCTGACCAGGTCACTCCTCTAGTTACTGGTTAATAAAACTCTCCCTGACCAGGTCACTCCTCTAGTTACTGGTTAATAAACCTCTCCCTGACCAGGTCACTCCTCTAGTTACTGGTTAATAAAACTCTCCCTGACCAGGTCACTCCTCTAGTTACTGGTTAGTGAAACTCTCCCTGACCAGGTCACTCCTCTAGTTACTGTACTAAAGGACATTACTGGTTAATAAAACTCTCCCTGACCAGGTCACTCCTCTAGTTTCTGGTTAATAAAACTCTCCCTGACCAGGTCACTCCTCTAGTTACTGTACTAAAGGACATTACTGGTTAATAAAACTCTCCCTGACCAGGTCACTCCTCTAGTTACCGGTGAATAAATCTCTCCCTGACCAGGTCACTCCTCTAGTTACTGGTTAATAAAACTCTCCCTGACCAGGTCACTCCTCTAGTTACTGGTTAGTAAAACTCTCCCTGACCAGGTCACTCCTCTAGTTACTGGTTAATAAAACTCTCCCTGACCAGGTCACTCCTCTAGTTACTGGTTAATAAAACTCTCCGAGACCAGGTCACTCCTCTAGTTACTGGTTAATAAACCTCTCCCTGACCAGGTCACTCCTCTAGTTACTGGTTAATAAACCTCTCCCTGACCAGGTCACTCCTCTAGTTACTGGTTAATAAAACTCTCCCTGACCAGGTCACTCCTCTAGTTACTGGTAAATAAAACTCTCCCTGACCAGGTCACTCCTCTAGTTACTGGTTAATAAAACCTTCCCTGACCAGGTCACTCCTCTAGTTACTGGTTAATAAAACTCTCCCTGACCAGGTCACTCCTCTAGTTACTGGTTAATAAAACTCTCACTGACCAGGTCACTCCTCTAGTTACTGGTTAATAAACCTCTCCCTGACCAGGTCACTCCTCTAGTTACTGGTTAATAAAACTCTCCCTGACCAGGTCACTCCTCTAGTTTCTGGTTAATAAAACTCTCCCTGACCAGGTCACTCCTCCAGTTACTGTACTAAAGGACATTACTGGTTAATAAAACTCTCCCTGACCAGGTCACTCCTCTAGTTACTGGTTAATAAAACTCTCCCTGACCAGGTCACTCCTCTAGTTACTGGTTAATAAAACCTTCCCTGACCAGGTCACTCCTCTAGTTACTGGTTAATAAAACTCTCCCTGACCAGGTCACTCCTCTAGTTACTGGTTAATAAACCTCTCCCTGACCAGGTCACTCCTCTAGTTACTGGTTAGTAAAACTCTCCCTGACCAGGTCACTCCTCTAGTTACTGGTTAATAAAACCTCCTACCAGATAGCACTTCCACACACTATCCTTTGCTTCTCCATTGTCAGCAATGATTGTGTCCATCAACCTCCTGAAATGTTTTTTGTTCTGGTAACATTAGTCTGAAAGTTATCGACTGAGCTTCAGCTGATCTAGAACCCTGGCACATGGCGTCCATCTGTGGCAACAGAGTAAATCTAGTTTTGTTCTTTAAAAACTCTCAGTATTATTACATTCCTTCCACACTCCTGTCTGTAATAAAGCCACACCTTGTTCAGAACAACCTACTGCACAACGTGATAGTTCTGTTATCAAGTGGCTCCACCCTCATTACCATACCTTTGTGATTAGTGATCTGTCTAGTATCCGTAGCGTTAGTACCGACTCTACCCCGATGCGTTCTCTTGTCTAGTATCCGTAGCGTTAGTACCGACTCTACCCCGATGCGTTCTCCTGTCTAGTATCCGTAGCGTTAGTACCGACTCTACCCCGATGCGTTCTCCTGTCTAGTATCCGTAGCATTACTACCGACTCTACCCCGATGCGTTCTCCTGTCTTGTATCCGTAGCGTTAGTACCGACTCTACCCCGATGCGTTCTCCTGTCTAGTATCCGTAGCGTTAGTACCGACTCTACCCCGATGCGTTCTCCTGTCTAGTATCCGTAGCGTTAGTTAGTACCGACTCTACCCCGATGCGTTCTCCTGTCTAGTATCCATAGCGTTACTACCGACTCTACCCCGATGCGTTCTCCTGTCTAGTATCCATAGCGTTAGTACCGACTCTACCCCGATGCGTTCTCCTGTCTAGTATCCGTAGCGTTAGTACCGACTCTACCCCGATGCGTTCTCCTGTCTAGTATCCGTAGCGTTAGTACCGACTCTACCCCGATGCGTTCTCCTGTCTAGTATCCGTAGCGTTAGTACCGACTCTACCCCGATGCGTTCTCCTGTCTAGTATCCGTAGCGTTAGTACCGACTCTACCCCGATGCGTTCGCCTGTCTAGTATCCGTAGCGTTAGTACCGACTCTACCCCGATGCGTTCTCCTGTCTAGTATCCGTAGCGTTAGTACCGACTCTACCCCAATGCGTTCTCCTGTCTAGTATCCGTAGCGTTAGTACCGACGCTACCCCGATGCGTTCTCCTGTGTAGTATCCGTAGCGTTAATACCGACTCTACCCCGATGCGTTCTCCTGTCTAGTATCCGTAGCGTTAGTTAGTACCGACTCTACCCCGATGCGTTCTCCTGTCTAGTATCCGTAGCGTTAGTACCGACTCTACCCCGATGCGTTCTCCTGTCTAGTATCCGTAGCGTTAGTTAGTACCGACTCTACCCCGATGCGTTCTCCTGTCTAGTATCCGTAGCGTTAGTACCGACTCTACCCCGATGCGTTCTCCTGTCTAGAATCCGTAGCGTTAGTACCGACTCTACCCCGATGCGTTCTCCTGTCTAGTATCCGTAGCGTAGTTAGTACCGACTCTACCCCGATGCGTTCTCCTGTCTAGTATCCGTAGCGTTAGTACCGACTCTACCCCGATGCGTTCTCCTGTCTTGTATCCGTAGCGTTAGTACCGACTCTACCCCGATGCGTTCTCCTGTCTAGTATCCGTAGCGTTAGTACCGACTCTACCCCGATGCGTTCTCCTGTGTAGTATCCGTAGCGTTAGTACCGACTCTACCCCGATGCGTTCTCCTGTCTAGTATCCGTAGCGTTAGTACCGACTCTACCCCGATGCGTTCTCCTGTCTAGTATCCGTAGCGTTAGTACCGACTCTACCCCGATGCGTTCTCCTGTCTAGTATCCGTAGCGTTAGTACCGACTCTACCCCGATGCGTTCTCCTGTCTAGTATCCGTAGCGTTAGTACCGACTCTACCCCGATGCGTTCTCCTGTCTAGTATCCGTAGCGTTAGTACCGACTCTACCCCGATGCGTTCTCCTGTCTAGTATCCGTAGCGTTAGTACCGACTCTACCCCGATGCGTTCTCCTGTCTAGTATCCGTAGCGTTAGTTAGTACCGACTCTACCCCGATGCGTTCTCCTGTCCAGTATCCATAGCGTTAGTACCGACTCTACCCCGATGCGTTCTCCTGTCTAGTATCCGTAGCGTTAGTACCGACTCTACCCCGATGCGTTCTCCTGTCTAGTATCCGTAGCGTTAGTTAGTACCGACTCTACCCCGATGCGTTCTCCTGTCTAATATCCGTAGCGTTAGTACCGACTCTACCCCGATGCGTTCTCCTGTCTAGTATCCGTAGCGTTAGTACCGACTCTACCCCGATGCGTTCTCCTGTCTAGTATCCGTAGCGTTAGTTAGTACCGACTCTACCCCGATGCGTTCTGTCTAATATCCGTAGCGTTAGTACCGACTCTACCCCGATGCGTTCTCCTGTCTAGTATCCGTAGCGTTAGTACCGACTCTACCCCGATGCGTTCTCCTGTCTAGTATCCGTAGCGTTAGTACCGACTCTACCCCGATGCGTTCTCCTGTCTAGTATCCGTAGCGTTAGTACCGACTCTACCCCGATGCGTTCTCCTGTCTAGTATCCGTAGTGTTAGTTAGTACCGACTCTACCCCGATGCGTTCTCCTGTCTAGTATCCGTAGCGTTAGTACCGACTCTACCCCGATGCGTTCTCCTGTCTTGTATCCGTAGCGTTAGTACCGACTCTACCCCGATGCGTTCTCCTGTCTAGTATCCGTAGCGTTAGTACCGACTCTACCCCGATGCGTTCTCCTGTCTAGTATCCATAGCGTTAGTACCGACTCTACCCCGATGCGTTCTCCTGTCTAGTATCCGTAGCGTTAGTACCGACTCTACCCCGATGCGTTTGTTCTTTACATGGTTCAGTAACCATTAAAGCAACCGACACCAAAACTTTGGCGTTTAAAATAACTCCCAGACCCAACTGCCTGTCTGTCTAAAGTGGAATCTACTCTCCCTCTCCAGCTCCGCTTCAGCTGTGATGGCGGCTTCTAGCTCACCCATCATGCTGCTGGATCTCGCTTCATGTGAGAAGTGTGAACCCACCGAGGAGAGGCTGTGGTCTTTACCACTGCAGGTGCTGTAAGGAGTACTGTGTGTGGTCCAGACCAACACCATCCCAACACCCCCACCTGGTGGACCTTGATGTACACTCCATCTCCAGGATTCAGCCTGTTCTCTCAGTTATCTCCTGGCACCAGCTCCTCGTGTGCTGCTTTCATCTGGGAATATACACACTGCAACACGAGTCATTTTCTGACATTAGGACAACATAGATTCTCCCGTTATTGCCAAATCACTAATTTGTGACATGTGAATATCAGCCCCCGGTAACCTCATCAGTCTGCCAGTCACCACTTCATGTGGCGTGAGTTAACGCCCTCATTGACATCAGTACCACGGGTAAATTCGTAACCCTGTCTTTTCCATTGGTGCTTAAAGTCTTGTCCAATTTCTCCTTAATCGAACAATTCTGATGCTCCGTAATCCCCGCCTCTTGCAGCCTATACGGACGGCGAAAAGCCTGGGAGGTTCCCAAAGCCTTCCATACCGCCTGTAGCACTTCAGAAGTGAAATGTGTTCCTTGATCGGAATTGAATGTCCGGAATAAGCCCCATTTCGGTATCACTTCCCTTAACAAAGTTCGCTGAAGCTGAGGAAGTCGCAAAAACTTCTGTCCATCTGGAAAATCTGTCCACCACTCCAAAGCATGGGTCTTCCCCCTGCTTCCAGGGAGTGGCCCTATAAAGTCTATCTGCAATGCATGGGCCTTCCCCCTGCTTCCAGGGAGTGGCCCTATAAAGTCTATCTGCAATGCATGGGTCTTCCCCCTGCTTCCAGGGAGTGGCCCTATAAAGTCTATCTGCAATGCATGGGCCTTCCCCCTGCTTCCAGGGAGTGGCCCTATAAAGTCTTCCAGTGGTAGTATTATACCTTCAGTGTCTACTATGTATCCAGCTTGGTACTACAGTGGTAGTATTATACCTTCAGTGTCTACTATGTATCCAGCTTGGTACTACAGTGGTAGTATTATACCTTCAGTATCTACTATGTATCCAGCTTGGTACTACAGTGGTAGTATTATACCTTCAGTATCTACTATGTATCCAGCTTGGTACTACAGTGGTAGTATTATACCTTCAGTATCTACTATGTATCCAGCTTGGTACTACAGTGGTAGTATTATACCTTCAGTATCTACTATGTATACAGCTTGGTACTACAGTGGTAGTATTATACCTTCAGTATCTACTATGTATCCAGCTTGGTACTACAGCCTTCACTATTCCTGTCATCACACACAGCGTACCCTGTTATGCTCTTCCCTTCTATGGTCATGTAACTACAGCCATCTGTATACAATACTTGTCCCGATTCCAATGCTGTCTCTTGCAAATCAGCCCTAGGCTTTGGAGTAATCTGAACAGGGTTACATGTATGCAATTAACCCTCCCCAGGCAACGGCATTAACGACGCAGGATTCAAAGCACCAATCTTATGAAATTGTAGATTCTCCTCATTTAACCTGTTAGGGCTAGGGGGCAGTATTTACACGGCCGGATAAAAAAGTACCCGATTTAATCTGGTTACTACTCCTGCCCAGTAAGTAGAATATGCATATAATTATTGGCTTTGGATAGAAAACACCCTAAAGTTTCTAAAACTGTTTGAATGGTGTCTGTGAGTATAACAGAACTCATATGGCAGGCAAAAACCTGAGAAGATTTCATGCAGGAAGTGGCCTGTCTGACAAGGTGTCGTTCTTCTTGTCTCTGTTTATTGAAGACTGAGGATCTTAGCTGTAACGTGAAACTTCCTACGGCTCCCATAGGCTCTCAGAGCCCGGGAAAAAGCTGAACGATATCGAGGCAGCCTCTGGCTGAAACACATTATCGCCTTTGCCAAGTGGCCGATCAGAGGACAAAGGGCTTAGGCGCGTGCCCGAGTCGACCCAGTGATTTATTTTCTTTCGTCTGTTTACCTAATTGCAGATTCCCGGTCGGAATATTATTGCTTTTTTACGAGAAAAATGGCATAAAAATTGATTTTAAACAGCGGTTGACATGCTTCGAAGTACGGTAATGAAATATTTAGAAATCTTTTGTCACGAAATGTGCCGTGCGCATGACGCTTATTTACCATTCGGATAGTGTCTTGAACACACGAACAAAATGCCGCTGTTGGAACATAACTATGGATTATTTTGGACCAAACCAACATTTGCTATTGAAGTAGAAGTCCTGGGAGTGCATTCTGACGAAGAACAGGAAAGGTAATCAAACTTTTCTAATAGTAAATCTGACTTTGGTGAGTGCTAAACTTGCTGGGTGTCTAAATAGCAAGCCCTGTGATGCCGGGCTATCTACTTAGAATATTGCAAATGTGCTTTCACCGAAAAGCTATTTTAAAATCGGACATATCGAGTGCATAGAGGAGTTCTGTATCTATAATTCTTAAAATAATTGTTATGCTTTTTGTGAACGTTTATCGTGAGTAATTTAGTAAATTGTTAGTAAATTCGCCGGAAGTTTGCGGGGGGTATGCTAGTTCTGAACGTCACATGCTAATGTAAAAAGCTGGTTTTTGATATAAATATGAACTTGATTGAACAAAACATGCATGTATTGTATAACATAATGTCCTAGGTGTGTCATCGGATGAAGATCATCAAAGGTTAGTGCTGCATTTAGCTGTCTTCTGGGTTTTTGTGACATTATATGCTAGCTTGAAAAATGGGTGTCTGATTATTTCTGGCTGGGTACTCTGCTGACATAATCTAATGTTTTGCTTTCGTTGTAAAGCCTTTTTGAAATCGGACAGTGTGGTTAGATTAACGAGAGTCTTGTCTTTAAAATGCTGTAAAATAGTCATATGTTTGAGAAATTGAAGTAATAGCATTTCTAAGGTATTTGAATATCGCGCCACAGGATTCAACTGGCTGTTACGTAGGTGGGACGATTTGGTGCCACCTGCCCTAGACGTTAACTCCCATTTTGTCCGTCTTGCATTAGTAACATGTTGTGCTTTCGTGCTGTTAACTATGGTTTCTACTGCGTGTGGAACATACAAATCCACCTTTTGACCCATTGTAATGGAAGCCATGTTATGCAACACCACTTCTGTCGCCTGTAGCGCCCTAAGGCACGATGGCATTCCTCTTGCCACCGAGTCTAAGAATTTATTTCAGTACATTACTGGTCTCTCTCTTCCCCCATGATTTTGCGTAACCACTGCGCTACAATGTCCTTCCTGTTCATGAACAAAAATGTTAAAAGGTAATTTTAGGTTTGGCAATCCCAATGCTGCAGCTTGACACAATTACTTCTTCAGCTCGACAAACGACAAAGGAGTCTTTGGCCGTGCCAAAGAACACATTGTTTCTACCCGATCCCGTGTCATGTGTTTCGTGCCTTTAGAAATCGACACCCTCCAAATATGTTACCTCTTGCTTCGCTAGATGTGCTTTCTCATATGATGCTTTGTGACCCTGCTCTGCCAAATAGTTTACCAATGTGGTGAGGTCTCGCATATGAGTTTCTTCATCTTTTGACGCCAATAACAAATCATCTACGTATTGGACCAACAGAGAACTTTAAAATGTACACCCTTTTAGCGATTGTTTCAATGCAGCATGATACCAAGTTGGACTATTGGTAAACCCCATCGGCGCCGTAGCCCACTGGTTCCCTGTGGCTCAGTTGGTAGAGCATGGTGTTTGCAACGCCAGAGTTGTGGGTTCGATTCCCACAGGGGGCCAGTTAAAAAAAAATTGATGATGAAATGTATGCATTCACTACTGTAAGTCGCTCTGGATAAGAGCGTCTGCTAAATGACTAAAATGTAAATGTAAAAATGTGTATTGATCCCCCTGGCAACAGAACCCGAACCAGTGTCGTGACTCTTCCGCCACCGACCATAATACATTTTTCATGTCTAACACACTGTACCACTGAGGGAAGGGAAGGGGAGGGAGTCTGAGGGAATAGATGCCAATAGGTCTGCCAAATCTGCTACCACTGGTGTGAGTTTGTTTATGCCAAAAATCCACAGTAATACGCCATTTTAGTCCCTTTTTCCTGTCTCCACCCCCTCCAGATGTCCATAGTGGATGGTCCTGTGATTGTCTCCACCCCCTCCAGATGCCCATAGTGGATGGTCCTGTGATTGTCTCCACCCCCTCCAGATGTCCATAGTGGATGGTCCTGTGATTGTCTCCACCCCCTCCAGATGTCCATAGTGGATGGTCCTGTGATTGTCTCCACCCCCTCCAGATGCCCATAGTGGATGGTCCTGAAACAATTGCTCGGCTTTCGCCGTTCTTACTGCCAATTTTAATTTGTTACCTTTAAAAATCCAATACCCCAGCATCTCGCAAAGATTATCCAACCCCAAAATCGGTTCTATTCCCGTAGCCATGTAAAATTATCCTGGTGTCCTCCTCCGTCTCCTTTCACATAAAAACCGTCATCTCTATGAACCACTATTGATTGAACGGAGGCCATGTACTGTAAAATGTTCCTGTCCCGCTGCCTTCAAGAGGGTTTGTTGCTGCTCTTTTGACAAAGACGCAAACGCTTGTATAGCGGCATTTCCTCCCCAGGCAGCAGGTTCCAGTCAAATCAAAATCAAATCAAATTTATTTATATAGCCCTTCGTACATCAGCTGAAATCTCAAAGTGCTGTACAGAAACCCAGCCTAAAACCCCAAACAGCAAGCAATGCATGTGAAAGAAGCACGGTGGCTGGGAAAAACTCCCTAGGAAAAACTCCTGAGAAAGGCCAAAAACCTAGGAAGAAACCTAGAGAGGAACCAGGCTATGAGGGGTGGCCAGTCCTCTTCTGGCTGTGCCGGGTGGATATTATAACAGAACATGGTCAAGATGTTAAAATGTTCGTAAATGACCAGCATGGTCAAATAATAATAATCATAGTAATTGTCGAGGGTGCAACAAGCACGTCCGGTGAAACAGGTCAGGGTTCCGTAGCCGCAGGCAGAACAGTTGAAACTGGAGCAGCAGCATGGCCAGGTGGACTGGGGACAGCAAGGAGTCATCATGCCAGGTAGTCCCGAGGCATGGTCCTAGGGCTCAGGTCCTCCGAGAGAAAGAAAGAAAGAGAGAAAGAGAGAATTAGAGAGAGCATATTTACATTCACACAGGACACCGGATAAGACAAGAGAATACTCCAGATGTAACAGACTGACCCTAGCCCCCCGACACATAAACTACTGCAGCATAAATACTGGAGGCTGAGACAGGAGGGATCAGAAGACACTGTGGCCCCATCCGATGATACCCCCGGACAGGGCCAAACAGGCAGGATATAACCCCACCCACTTTGCCAAAGCACAGCCCCCACACCACTAGAGGGATATCTACAACCACCAACTTACCGTCCGAAGACAAGGCCGAGTATAGCCCACAAAGATCTCCGCCACGGCACAACCCAAGGGGGGGGGGCCCCAACCCAGACAGGAAGACCACGTCAGTGGCTCAACCTACTCAAGTGACGCACCCCTCCCATGGACGGCATGGAAGAACACCAGTAAGTCAGTGACTCAGCCCCTGTAAAAGGGTTAGAGGCAGAGAATCCCAGTGGGAAGAGGGGAACCGACAAGGCAGAGACAGCAAGGGCGGTTCGTTGCTCCAGCCTTTCCGTTCAGTCCCACCCTACACTCCCTTTACCAACAGCCCTACACCTAAAACCGGACTCTGTTGATTTTCCCTTTTCCCTTGTCTTACTTGGGCCATTGAAACGACTGTTAGTGATTTTCACTATGGCAGCATTAACCACTCGTACAGCTGCGGAGTAAACTGAATTAGATTCTACTCTCAACGCTGCTTGTACTAATGTCATCCCAGTGAGAATGCTGGTCCACTACCCCGGCAATAGCCGTTTTGTTTACAGGTTTCAAACATGTCATCAAAGCCCGACGTACAAATTCCTGCATTAGGATCATATCTGTCCCCATTGGCAGGTTTGTACGCAACGCATCATCCATCCGATCCGCATCATCCATCCGATCCGCATCATCCATCCGATCCGCATCATCCATCCGATCCGCATGATCCATCCCATCCACATCATCCATCCCATCCACATCATCCATCCCATCCGCATCATCCATCCGATCCACATCATCCATTCGATCCACATCATCCATCCGATCCACATCATCCATCCGATCCACATCATCCATCCGATCCACATCATCCATCCCATCCACATCATCCATCCCATCCACATCATCCATCCCATCCACATCCATCCGATCCACATCATCCATCCCATCCACATCATCCATCCCATCCACATCATCCATCCGATCCACATCATCCATCCCATCCACATCATCCATCCCATCCACATCATCCATCCCATCCGCATCATCCATCCGATCCGCATCATCCATCCGATCCACATCATCCATCCCATCCACATCATCCATCCCATCCACATCATCCATCCCATCCACATCATCCATCCCATCCACATCATCCATCCCATCCACATAATCCATCCGATCCACATCATCCATCCGATCCACATCATCCATCCCATCCACATCATCCATCCCATCCACATCATCCATCCGATCCACATCATCCATCCGATCCACATAATCCCGTATTCCTTCTTTCGTACCCTGAGTACAGTTACTAATTTTACTCGCATCTGGTTGAAACAATACATTCTCAACTGTAGTTAACAATCCCTCAATTTCGTCATTTGCTGTCGCTGAGTCTCACGCTTCTCGTCCTGAGGACCAAGCCGACGTTCGATATCCCTGGGCGAGTGTTGGCAACGCGGCCCTTAGCAACAGCGAGCGTACAATATGATCGTAGTCACCACCTTGGGAAAACAAAAATTATATCCTGTCTCCTCAAGAAACGGATAAATTCCTGTCCCTCTCTTATTGGATCCGGTACTGCGCATCATCTAGACTAGGGTCGTCCTCCCCTGCTGATCAACTACCCAGTCCAGGACCATTACATCCGGACTCGTAATGTGCCTGTACCCTGCCTCTCACAACCCATATTGCTATTTTTCCTCTTTAAGAGAGGGGTATAAATGGTGGCCCATCAGTTGCGACCTGTTTCACCTTCTAGCATTTGGCGAACGCAGGAGGAGTTGAATTGGCATATACTCCACACGTATTCTGATACTGTTGAAGCGTAACCTTGAGTTGTTTTATTTGGTTTTGCCTATCCTTGTCACGACTTCCGCCGAAGTCGGCCCCTCTCCTTGTTCGGACGGCGTTCGGCGGTCATAGTCACCGGTCTTCTAGCCATCACTGCTCCACCTTTCATTTTCCATTTGTTTTGTCTTGTTTTCCCGCATACCTGGTTCACATTCCCTCATCAGACTGAATGTATATTACCCACTGTTTCCCCCATGTCTGTGTGTGGAATTGTTCTTTGTGTTGGGTGTTACGCTACAGGCTAGCTTGCGCTAGGTTTGTTTCTAACCTAGGTTTGTTTGTTTTGTTTAATCCGGTTCATGTTACCGTGGTTGTGCTTTGTGCTGCCTCGCCTGTGCCTTTGGGCCAGGGTGTATATTCAAGTTCTCCTGTTATCATCCATCTCTGCTCTCCTGCGCCTGACTTCCCGGCAACCAGTCACTCACCCCGTTACAATCCACAAGGTCTTTAACTCTTGATTCAGGTTTTGACTCTTCAGCTCATTAGCCAATTCCTGCTTCTGTTCATCTAATCTATGCGCATGCCCTTCGGATATGCCTCACCGCAAAGTCTATGGGGAGAGCTTGAAAACTCAAGCCACTTTGGTGCTGCCATAGAGTTATATTACAAGTGCCCATCCAAGAAGGCTCAAGGTCATTGGCCACAGATAAAATGATATCAAATCACATATCTACAGTAGCTTTGATTGGATTGATCATGTCAACATCATACTTTCAAAATCTTAGCTAGCAGTCATCATGAATCAAGTCGATTATCTACTGGCAAATCCTTGTCATATGAAAATAAATGATAGATAAAACATATCAGTGCTCATCGGCCATTGGACATAAACATTACAGGTTGGAAATCGAAAACTCAACAATGAGTGGTTTGGTAGGAATCACTGTCTAACTGCAAAGCAATCACTAGCCTGCTATTCAGTGGAGAGGGTGTGTGGTCCAAGTCTGGGTTTAAGGGTCTCAGGGAGAAAACTGTAAGAACGGCCCATGCTCTGAATTCTAGCGCTGTACATTTCAAAAGTCCTGAACAAATAGTTATATTGACTACATCCGTCCTAACTCGCTCATTAATGTCTTAACTGGTTGCCTCTTATCCGCTCGTCGTTCCCTTATGCCATAGTTTGTACATCTCAATTGTCAGTAGAAACCACATTTGTTTAATGTCACAGGCCGGCTCATAGCCTGTGGCAAAAATGAGGGGACATCAACAACAGGTATAGGCCAATTCAAAAGGTTCTTTATTGTAAACAAAACTATTAACTCTAAACAAAGAAAAAGGAGGAGAGGAGGAGCTGTGACATTAAGCACTTCAGCCATATCAGCTATGTTTATTAAAAGACAGTTAAATGAGGCTGAATGAACTGTTTGGCTGCCAGACGAGGCTCCGCTGATAGCCAGGTGTAGCAGTGGTAAGGATTCACTCCATGGTGCTGACAAGAAAGCTCTGCTGTTGGGACAGCTTTATGTAGGCCCTAACAGCTTTTATGTAGGCCCTAACAGCTTTTATGTAGGCCCTAACAGCTTTTATGTAGGCCCTAACAGCTTTTATGTAGGCCCTAACAGCTTTTATGTAGGCCCTAACAGCTTTTATGTAGGCCCTAACAGCTTTTATGTAGGCCCTAACAGCTTTTATGTAGGCCCTAACAGCTTTATGTAGGCCCTAACAGCTTTATGTAGGCCCAAACAATGTGGGCACCGTTTTTGTCACCGTTATAGTGAAATTAATGTATTGTTTAGTGTTGTATAGTGGCTTTGCTGGCATGCATCAAACATTTTTTGGGGGGAGGTAGCCCCACCAAGATTTACATGCTAAAATCGCCACTGACTATTCCACGTAAGGCATCCAGACCTTATGAAAGTCTCCCAGTATACCCTTACTCTGGTAATACATCACATCTAGTGATACATAACTTGACATTTCTGCCATCCATTGTGACATTGCGGGAGGCTAACTAACCTTCCAATTAATGGCAATGCAACTATAAATGCTAGGTTACACAGTTTCTTCTGATGACAGTCTCCGGTATCAACATTTCCAAGGAAACAAAAATGAGAAGGGAGAATCTGTAGACACGCTGAGATAAAAGACCATACTTTTTGCCAGAATTCAGCCAGCCTTCACAAGAGCATAACATATACATCCCCTTATGTGTTTTATCACGCCAACAGAGGCATTACATTTCTGAATGCATAATAATCAGTTTCACATAGTAGGTTCTATGAATGGTCTTAAACTGCACTCATTTATGTCTGAGATTATATGATACTTTAAAATAGTTTCAATCTTTGAAGCTTCTGGCTTGTCTTGTTTGCTGCACAGAGAGAATAAAGTGTTGCATCTGCAAAAGTTCACCTCAGCGCCGTCACAGACTGGTCTTCCTGGCTGACCCTGATGAGACCCCTGTCACCATCTGATCCTGCTCAGATGAGGCATGACAAAGAATTACCTTGGTGTACATTTATACATTTTTATCCAATAATATAAATCAAATGGTTGAATAATTGAAATTAGCATTATTTCCAGATCCCCGACTGTAGCCTACCCATCAATTTAAGATGTAAATTTGTATCCATTCACTGACTGTTATAATATACTGCAAGAATCACCAGAGCCCCCTGGTCTTCACTGGCTGTCTGTCACCATCTGATCCTACTAAGACATGAGTGCTGTGTACTGACTGTGCACCATGACAGTGAAGCCTGTAAAGCTGTTCATACAAGCGTCAGTCTAAAAAAATAGGGAATTAGCGAGGAAAACTGACTGATCAATAACGTTACATCAGTCCCTACACCCAAACGAGGGCACTGCGCTCATCCACCGCTGGCCTGCTGGCCCCCCTACCTCTGAGGAAGCACAGTTCCCGCTCAGCCCAGTCAAAACTGTTCGCTGCTCTGGCACCCCTATGGTGGAACAAGCTCCCTCACGACGCCAGGACAGCGGAGTCAATCACCACCTTCCGGAGACACCTGAAACCCCACCTCTTCAAGGAATACCTAGGATAGGATAAAGTAATCCTAACCCCCCCCCCCCCTAAAAGATTTAGATGCACGATTGTAAAGTGGTTGTTCCACTGGATATCAGTCGCTATGGATAATACATAGTTGTCTTTGCGGTCTTTGTATCTAAGATAATTGTGTAGTTTAGAGTAATTATCGAGGTTAGCTAGCCAGCCGCGACGCCGTTGTCCAGACTCCAGACTTAGTCATCATCAAACCCACTGCTAGCTCGCCAACCAACCGTTACCGACTAGCAGCGCTGTAGATACTAATACATTACAACGGAACGATTTGACTAGTGCCGTGTCAGCTAGCTAGCTACATAGTTGTCTTTGTCATAGCTTGATAATTGTGTAGTTTAGTAATTATCGAGGTTAGCTAGCCAGCTATTTCTGTCCCCCGCGACGCCATTTTTCCAAAAGTAGCCAACTATTACCGACGAGCAGCACTGTAGAAACTAAATACATTACAAAGGAACGTCTTGATTAGTGTTATGTTAGCTAGCTACAAAGTTGCTTTTGTATCATGACAAGGTGTAGTACTGAAACTATCGAGGTTACCTAGCCAGCTACACGTTCTAACAAAGTCAACAACGCAGCCACTGCTAGCTAGCCTACCCCACCAGCCAGCAGTACTGTATCATTTGTCATTTTAGTCAATAAGATTTTTGCAACGTAAGCTTAACTTTCTGAACATTCGAGACATGTAGTCCACTTGACATTCCAATCTCCTTTGCATTAGCGTAGCCTCTTCTGTAGCTTGTCAACTATGTGTCTGTCTATCCCTGTTCTCTCCCCTCTGTACAGGCCATACAAACGCTTCACACCGCGTGGCCGCTGCCACTCTAACCTGGTGGTCCCAGCGCGCACGACCCACGTGGAGTTCCAGGTCTCCGGCAGCCTCTGGAACTGCCGGTCTGCGGCCAACAAGTTCATCTCAGCCTATGCTACCCTCCAGTCCCTAGACTTCCTGGCGCTGAAGGAAACATGGATTACCACAGATAACACTGCTACTCCTCCTGCTCTCTCCTCGTCTGCCCACGTGTTCTAGCACACCCCGAGAGCATCGAGCCAGCGGGGTGGTGGCACTGGAATCCTCATCTCTCCCAAGTGGACATTCTCTCTTTCTCCCCTGACCCATCTGTCTATCTCCTCATTTGAATTCCATGCTGTCACAGTTACCAGCCCTTTCAAGCTTAACATCCTTATCATTTATCGCCCTCCAGGTTCCCTTGGAGAGTTCATCAATGAGCTTGACGCCTTGATAAGTTCCTTTCCTGAGGATGGCTCACCTCTCACAGTTCTGGGTGACTTTAACCTCCCCACGTCTACCTTTGACTCATTCCTCTCTGCCTCCTTCTTTCCACTCCTCTCCTCTTTTGACCTCACCCTCTCACCTTCCCCCCCTACTCACAAGGCAGGCAATACGCTTGACCTCATCTTTACTAGATGCTGTTCTTCCACTAATCTCATTGCAACTCCCCTCCAAGTCTCCGACCACTACCTTGTATCCTTTTCCCTCTCGCTCTCATCCAACACTTCTCACTCTGCCCCTACTCGGATGGTATTGCGCCGTCCCAACCTTCGCTCTCTCTCTCTCCCGCTACTCTCTCCTCTTCCATCCTATCATCTCTTCCCTCTGCTCAAACCTTCTCCAACCTATCTCCTGATTCTGCCTCCTCAACCCTCCTCTCCTCCCTTTCTGCATCCTTTGATTTTCTCTGTCCCCTATCCTCCAGGCCGGCTCGGTCCTCCCCTCCTGCTCCGTGGCTCGACGACTCACTGCGAGCTCACAGAACAGGGCTCCGGGCAGCCGAGCGGAAATGGAGGAAAACTCGCCTCCCTGCAGACCTGGCATCCTTTCACTCCCTCCTCTCTACATTCTCCTCTTCTGTCTCTGCTGCTAAAGCCACTTTCTACCACTCTAAATTCCAAGCATCTGCCTCTAACCCTAGGAAGCTCTTTGCTACCTTCTCCTCCCTCCTGAATCCTCCTCCCCCCTCTCTGCGGATGACTTCGTCAACCATTTTGAAAAGAAGGTTGACGATATCCGATCCTCGTTTGCTAAGTCAAACGACACCGCTGGTCCTGCTCACACTGCCCTACCCTGTGCTTTGACCTCTTTCTCCCCTCTCTCTCCAGATGAAATCTCGCGTCTCGTGACGGCCGGCCGCCCAACAACCTGCCCACTTGACCCTATCCCCTCCTCTCTTCTCCAGACCATTTCCGGAGACCTTCTCCCCTACCTCACCTCGCTCATCAACTCATCCTTGACCGCTGGCTACGTCCCTTCCGTCTTCAAGAGAGCGAGAGTTGCACCCCTTCTGAAAAAACCTACACTCGATCCCTCCGATGTCAACAACTACAGACCAGTATCCCTTCTTTCTTTTCTCTCCAAAACTCTTGAACGTGCCGTCCTTGGCCAGCTCTCCTGCTATCTCTCTCAGAATGACCTTCTTGATCCTAATCAGTCAGGTTTCAAGACTGGGCATTCAACTGAGACTGCTCTTCTCTGTGTCACGGAGGCTCTCCGCACTGCTAAAGCTAACTCTCTCTCCTCTGCTCTCATCCTTCTAGACCTATCTGCTGCCTTTGATACTGTGAACCATCAGATCCTCCTCTCCACCCTCTCCGAGTTGGGCATCTCCGGCGCGGCCCACGCTTGGATTGCGTCCTACCTGACAGGTCGCTCCTACCAGGTGGCGTGGCGAGAATCTGTCTCCGCACCACTCGCTCTCACCACTGGTGTCCCCCAAGGCTCTGTTCTAGGCCCTCTCCTATTCTCGCTATACACCAAGTCACTTGGCTCTGTCATATCCTCACATGGTCTCTCCTATCATTGCTATGCAGACGACACACAATTAATCTTCTCCTTTCCCCCTTCTGATAACCAGGCGGCGAATCGCATCTCTGCATGTCTGGCAGACATATCAGTGTGGATGACGGATCACCACCTCAAGCTGAACCTCAGCAAGACGGAGCTGCTCTTCCTCCCGGGAAAGGACTGCCCGTTTCATGATCTCGCCATCACGGTTGACAACTCCCTTGTGTCCTCCTCACAGAGTGCTAAGAACCTTGGCGTGATCCTGGACAACACCCTGTCGTTCTCCACTAACATCAAGGCGGTGACCCGATCCTGTAGGTTCATGCTCTACAACATTCGCAGAGTACGACCCTGCCTCACACAGGAAGCGGCGCAGGTCCTAATCCAGGCACTTGTCATCTCCCGTCTGGATTACTGCAACTCGCTGTTGGCTGGGCTCCCTGCCTGTGCCATTAAACCCCTACAACTCATCCAGAACGCCGCAGCCCGTCTGGTGTTCAACCTTCCCAAGTTCTCTCACGTCACCCCGCTCCTCCGCTCTCTCCACTGGCTTCCAGTTGAAGCTCGCATCCGCTACAAGACCATGGTGCTTGCCTACGGAGCTGTGAGGGGAACGGCACCTCCGTACCTTCAGGCTTTGATCAGGCCCTACACCCAAACAAGGGCACTGCGTTCATCCACCTCTGGCCTGCTCGCCTCCCTACCTCTGAGGAAGCACAGTTCCCGCTCAGCCCAGTCAAAACTGTTCGCTGCTCTGGCACCCCAATGGTGGAACAAGCTCCCTCACGACGCCAGGACAGCGGAGTCAATCACCACCTTCCGGAGACACCTGAAACCCCACCTCTTTAAGGAATACCTGGGATAGGATAAAGTAATCCTTCTAACCCCCCCCCCTTAAAAGATTTAGATGCACTATTGGAAAGTGGTTGTTCCACTGGATATCATAAGGTGAATGCACCAATTTGTAAGTCGCTCTGGATAAGAGCGTCTGCTAAATGACTTAAATGTAAAATGTAAATTACTATACTGACTATGGGGCAAAAATAAAAATCGAAACGGTAGCCACCTTTTTGCTAGCTCTAATGGTACATCAACTGGTGAAAATTAGCCAAGTTAATTTACTTCTGTTTAAAATGGGACAAAACAAAGGCGACAAAACATGTCCATACACACAACAGCTTAGATACTGCTATCTGATGAGGTAGCTACTCACTAGCTAGCGAGTTAATTCACTTCAGACAGAACTTCAGTCCAGAGGGGATGAACATTTACATGTCAGTTACACTACTATTATATTTTATTTGTATTTCACCTTTATTTAACCAGGTAGACCAGTTGAGAACAAGTTCTCATTTACAACTGCGACCTGGCCAAGATAAAGCAAAGCAGTACGACACATACAACAACACAGAGTTACACATGGAGTAAACAAACATACAGTTAATAACACAATAGAAAAGGTCTATGTACAGTGTGTGCAAATGAAGCAATATTAGGGAGGTAAGGCAATAAATAGGCCATAGAGGCGAAATAATTACAATTTAGCATTAATACTGGAGTGATAGATGTGCAGATGATGTGCAATTAGAGATACTGGGGTGCAAAAGAGCAACAACAACAAAAATAACAATATGGGGATGAGGTAGTTGGGTGTGCTATTTATAGATGGGCTATGTACAGGTGCAGTGATCTGTGAGCTGCTCTGACAGCTGATGCTTAAAGTTCAACAGGGAGATAAGTCTCCAGCTTCAGTGATTTTTGCAATTCGTTCCAGTCATTCGCAGCAGAGAACTGGAAGGAAAGGCGGCCAAATGAGGTGTAGGCTTTGGGGATGACCCGTGAAATATACCTGCTAGAGCATGTGCTACGGGTGTTACTATGGTGACCAGTGAGCTGAGATAAGGCTGGGCTTTACCTAGCAAAGACTTATAGATGACCTAGAGCCAGTGGGCTTGGCGACGAATATGTAGCGTGGGCCAGCCAATGAGAGCATACAGGCAGTGGGTAGTATAAGGGGCTTTGGTGACAAAACGGATGGCACTGTGATAGACTTTCCAATCCAATTTGCTGAATAGAGTGTTGGAGGCTATTTTGTAAATGACATCGCGGAAGTCAAGGATTGGTAGGATAGTCAGTTTTACGAGGGTATGTTTGGCAGCATGAGTGAAGGAGGCTTTGTTGCGAAATAGGAAGCCGGTTCTAGATTAAAATTTTGGATTGGAAATGCTTAATGCGAGTCTGGAAGGAGAGTTTACAGTCTAACCAGACACCTAGGTATTTGTAGTTGTCCACATATTCTAAGTCAGAACCGTCCAGAGTGGTGATGCTGGTCGGGCGGGTAGCGATCGGTTGAAGAGCATGCACTTAGTTTTACTTGCATTTAAGAGCAGTTGGAGGCCACGGAAGGTGTTGTTTGGCATTGAAGCTTGTTTGGAGGTTAGTTAACACAGTGTCCAAAGAAGGGCCAGGTGTATACAGAATGGTGTTGTCTGCGTAGAGGTGGATCAGAGAATCACCAGCAGCAAGAGCAACATCATTGATATATACAGAGAAAAGAGAAGGCCCGAGATTTGAACCCTGTGGCACCCCCATAGAGACTGCCAGAGGTCCGGACAACAGGTCCTCCGATTTGACACACTGAACTCTGTCTGAGAAGTAGTTGGTGAACCAGGCGAGGCAGTCATTTGAGAAGCCAAGGCTATTGAGTCTGCCGATAAAAATGCGGTGATTGACAGAGTCGAAAGCCTTGGCCAGGTCGATGAAGACGGCTGTACAATACTGTCTTTTATCGATGGCGGTTATGATATCGTTTAGATCCTTGAGCGTGGCTGAGGTGCACCCATGACCAGCTCTGAAACCAGATTGCATAGCGGAGAAGGTACGGTGAGATTCGAAATGGTCGATAATCTGTTTGTTAACTTGGCTTTCGAAGACTTTAGAAACGCAGGGTAGAATAGATATAGGTCTGTAACAGTTTGGGTCTAGAGTGTCTCCCCCTTTGAAGAGGGGGATGACCACTGCCGCTTTCCAATCTTTGCAGATCTCAGACAATACGAGAGAGAGGTTGAATAGGCTAGTAATAGGGGTTGCAACAATTTTGGCTGATAATTTTAGAAAAAGAGGGTCCAGATTGTCTAGCCCAGTTGATTTGTAGGGATCCAGATTTTGCAGCTCTTTCAGAACATCAGCTGTCTGGATTTGGGTGAAGGAGAAGCGGGGGAGGATTGGGCGAGTTTCTGATTATCGTAGATTTATAGGTGGTGACAGCGTTTCCTAGCCTCAGTGCAGTGGGCAGCTGGGAGGAGGTGCTCTTATTCGCCATTCTCCACTTGCTCAGCACTAGGGAAAAAAAACACATTTTTCTGTTAAGTTAAACAGCAGTTACCTTACCAGCTACATCAGTCAAATAAAGAGTAGCTAGTTTCTGTTCTGCTTGCTTTTACAACTCAGAGATAAAATGCACAACACACACAGTAGTGTTTCTCACACAGACATAGTAGTGTTCTCTTCAGACACAGTAGTGTTTATTGCTCACAGACACAGTAGTGTGTCTCTCACACAGTAGTGTTTGTCTCTCATAGAATAAAGGATGTGTGTCTTTCACTGACAGCATCAGCTTTCAGAGCAGCTCACAGATCATTGCACCTGTACATAGCCCATCGGTAAATAGCCCATCCAACTACCTCATCTCCATATTGTTATTTTTCTTCTTCTCCTTTGCACACCAGTATCTCTACTTGCACATTCATCTTCTGCACATCACAACAAGTTCTCATTTACAACATACAGAGTTGTAAATGAGAACTTGTTCTCAACTGGTCACCTGGTTAAATAAAGAACTTGTTCTCAACTGGTCTACCTGGTTAAATAAAGGACTTGTTCTCAACTAGTCTACCTGGTTAAATAAAGGACTTGTTCTCAACTAGTCTACCTGGTTAAATAAAGGACTTGTTCTCAACTGGTCTACCTGGTTAAATAAAGGTGAAATAATAAAAAAATACAATTTAAAAAAAGACAGTAGTGTTTATCTCTCACAGACAGCATAGTGTTTATCTCTCACAGACACAGTATTATCTCTCACAGACAGCATAGTGTTTATCTCTCAGACAGACGTGTCCTGTATTGTCTCTCACACATACTAATGTTCACAGAGACTTATTTGACAATTGTTCATTCAAGGCTTTATTGGGGTTAATCACAGCACCACCCTGACAGTCACACAGGACTAGAAACACTAGTAATATTAGAATATATCATCATGACTCTGTCCAGGAAGACCAGACAAGCCTTCCTCTAACAACAACTCATATAAACCACAGAACAACTTGAAATCAGTAAACACAAGGTAGGCCATCTAACCCTGACCTCCGAGTCCCGTCTGGGTCGTCTCCACGCCTCAACTTTCTCTCACAGTAACCCTTAGTCCCCTGTTAGTCCCCTGTTGGAGCCTAGAGCCCTGTCATACTGCACATTAAACAGCCTTACTGAAACCTGGGCCACATCTCAGATGGCACCCTAATCCCTAATCCTGTTGGAGTCTAGAGCCCTGTCATACTGCACATTAAACAGCCTACTGAAACCTAGGCCACATCTCAGATGGCACCCTAATCCCTAATCCTGTTGGAGCCTAGAGCCCTGTCATACTGCACATTAAACAGCCTACTGGAGCCTAGGCCACATCTCAGATGGCACCCTAATCCCTAATCCTGTTGGAGCCTAGAGCCCTGTCATACTGCACATTAAACAGCCTACTGAAACCTAGGCCATATCTCAGATGGCACCCTAATCCCTAACCCTGTTGGAGTCTAGAGCCCTGTCATACTGCACATTAAACAGCCTTACTGAAACCTGGGCCACATCTCAGATGGCACCCTAATCCCTAACCCTGTTGGAGCCTAGGGCCCTGTCAGACTGCACATTAAACAGCCTACTGGAGCCTAGGCCACATCTCAGATGGCACCCTAATCCCTAACCCTGTTGGAGCCTAGAGCCCTGTCATACTGCACATTAAACAGCCTTACTGAAACCTGGGCCACATCTCAGATGGCACCCTAATCCCTAATCCCTAATCCTGTTGGAGTCTAGAGCCCTGTCATACTGCACATTAAACAGCCTACTGAAACCTAGGCCACATCTCAGATGGCACCCTAATCCCTAACCCTGTTGGAGCCTAGGGCCCTGTCATACTGCACATTAAACAGCCTTACTGAAACCTGGGCCACATCTCAGATGGCACCCTAATCCCTACATGGTGCACTTCCCCTATGGGCCCTGGTCAAAAGTAGGGCACTATACTGAATAGGGTGCCATTTCAGACGTGGCCCTAGTTAACCTATACGCTACTAACCTAGGCTACGATAAAGAGACAAATCACAGGGTCAAACACAATATATATATACTGAGCGTACAAAACATTAAGAACACCTACTCTTTCCATGACATTGACTGACCAGGTGAAAGCTATGATCCCTTATTGATGTCACCTGTTAAATCCAGGTCAGTCAGTGTTTACAACATGGGCTGTATTCACTAAAGAACAGCAGCCCATGTAATATCAACCTTCACACCAAAATGACAAAAGACAGGAATGATGGACGGACAGACCCCTCAGTAACAGATCCCTCCCTTCTCTACCATAAATATTCATCCCTTATTCCCCCTCCCTTCTCTACCATAAATATTCATCCCTTATTCCCTTCAGTAGCAGATTCCTCCCTTCTCTACCATAAATATTCCTCCCTTATTCCCTTCAGTAGCAGATTCCTCCCTTCTCTACCATAAATATTCATCCCTTATTCCCCCTGCCTTCTCTACCATAAATATTCATCCCTTATTCCCCCTGCCTTCTCTACCATAAATATTCATCCCTTATTCCCCCTGCCTTCTCTACCATAAATATTCCTCCCTTATTCCTCTCCCTCCCTTCAGTAACAGATTCCTCCCTTATTCCTCTCCCTCCCTCCTTCCCCCCATCCATTCTTGTATTGTTGTTGGTAAATTAAGGAATGACAGGAAAAATGTAACGGAAATCACTACAAGTGTGTGTTGGTGTGTGTGTGTGTGTCTATGCGTGTGTGTGTGTGTTAGTCAGTCTGTGGTACGGAGATAGCAGGTCCCTTGGGGTCATCAAAGCGGTCCATGGTGTGTAGCTGCATGATCATATGGAGGCCGTAGGTTAGGACCACGAGCATCAGGAGACTGGTGAGCAGTCCCATCCAGATACCAGGACTGAAGAACCCTGCACAGTCACTGGCATAGGAGAACTCTCCCCCTGCAACGTTGAAACCCTGGATCTAGGGGGAGAGGGGAGAGAGAGGGGAGGGAGACGGGAGAGAGGGGAGGGAGACGGGAGAGAGGGGAGGGAGACGGGAGAGAGGGGAGAGCGATAGAGAGATAGAGAGGGGAGAGGGGAGAGGAGAGAGGAGAGAGGGGAGAGGGAGAGAAGGAGAGAGGAGAGAGGGGGAGAGGAAGAGGAGAGAGGAAGAGGAGGAGGGGAGAGGGGA